>NC_139546.1:53099159-53346789 GCF_965153285.1 Podarcis tiliguerta
GCCTGTGAGGAAAACAACTCGGGAGGAGGAGGCAACAGGTGAAAAACTCCACCTCGTAAACCCCACAGTGGCAAATCTCGCCACAACAATCCAGCCCTGCACATCACCAACCATGACTCACCAAGTTCCCTTTTAACTGCAAGAAACAGGAGCCACAAGCACACTCACGCACGCAAACGAAAAAGCCTACTGCTACGCTCAGCAAGAGGGCAAACAGGCCTCGGACAGGCACCCCTCCCAGGTGCCATCTGCAAAGGGGGGCATTTTAGGCAAATCCATCAGCTGCAGCAGGCGCAGCATGAAGGTTAAAAGGAAAGGAGGAGGAAAGTTACTTCTCCCATCGCTGTATCCCCAGAGCCACCTTGCAAGCAAGGACAGTAAAATCTTCCTCTTTAAAAGGGTCATTTTTCAAAGCATTACAAAGAGCCTGCTGATCAGGGTATTGGTATTTATAAGCAGTTATGCCTGGTACTAAATGGGGCTTCATAAGAAAGGCAGATCCCTGCAGAAAGGAGCTTCCAGTATATCAATCATTTTCACTGCCGTGGGAGGAAGGCAACAGAGGAAGGAAAGGGAGAGGTGATCCCAGTCTCTCCTGTACCCTCCAGTTTCTGAGCAAGGAACTCGCAGAGGAAAGCATGAAGACCCGAGCTGAGCTATGGGGACCCCAGGGGCTCCAGAACACCAAAAGGCACACTTTTAAAAGCGGGCCTGAAATATAGCAAGGCAACAATTATCCCAAAACTGTCAGGTAACAGTGACACTGAACGACCAGGGCGATACTCTACCGGGGTAAAGCGAATTCAGCAAATTCAGGTGGCAAGAGTTATTACGGATGACGAATATTCATAGAGCAAGTTAGATTGCGCAGGCTAGCTAACAACCACGGAACCAGCCCAGTCGAAGGTGGGAGCTGCCTGCCAGTTTAGGGGTTAAAAAAGCCTTTTAAAAATCAGCAGGAAGGAGATTGCAGGGCCCAGAAAGAAGGCTTTATAAACACAGAACCTCGAAAGGAAACGGCGGGGTGGGAGAGGTGGAGGGGGGAAAGGTCTGCCGGCCCATTAGCACAATCCGGCTTTTTAAAGCGCACCCTTGTGCCCCCCCCCCGCCCTAAAATATGTGCGTGTTCCGATTGGGAGCCAGAAAGCAAGATAGGCAGGGAGAAGGTGGGCGTCTCCCCACCCCCTGCTTTGCCCACCCCACCATCCATTTGCTGGGGGGCTGGCTCTCCCTAATCTCCCCCCCCAGCAGCTGATCTAGAGAGGGCAACCCCCACCCACAAAAAACGACTGCAGCAACCAGGAGGGAAGAAGGGAGGGCTGCGTCGTGGGGGGGGGGGCCAGAAGGAGAGAGGAGGAAGAGGCGAGCCCGCCCCCTCCCCCCCCCCCGGTGCTGCAGGTTGCCGGGGGGGGGGGATGACACGGCAGGGCTCGCCCCTGCAGCAGAGGCATGGCGGGGGGGGGGGCCTCGCCGACGCCTTCCAACCCGGGCACCCTCCTGGCGCCCCCCCAACCCACGGACTGCACCGAGGGGGGCGTCACAGCTGCAGCCCCCGCCTCACCCCTCCCAGCCCCACGGAAGAAATTTTTTTTGGGGGGGTTAGTCTGTGTCATTCCTGTTCCCTCCCCCTCCCCTGACCTTTGACCCCCCTCCCTGCCCCCCCCCGCTCACCCTGAGGGCGGAGAGGTCGATGTCGTCGAGGCTGCGGGCGGGGGCCGGGTCGGCCATGGCGGGCGGCGGCTGCTCGTCCCCCCTCCCTCAGTGCTGCTGCTGCTGCTGCTGCCGCGGCCCCATCTTCTTCCTCCTCTTCCTCCCTCGCTTCCTCGCTCTTCTTCTTCCCCTCACGGAGCGACGGACGGACTGACAGGCGCCAGGGAGGGAAAAGCAGCGCCGCACTGCGCAGGCGCGGCGGCGGGGAGAGGCGGCTCCCGCGCAGGCGCCTGGAGGGCCCGGAAGAGGCGGGGAGCGGCGGAAGTCACGGCGCGGAGAGGGCCTGGGCGGCGCAGGCGCAGAGGGGCGTGCGCGGAAGGCGAAGGGTGGCGGAAGGGACGTGAAAGCACGTACGGGGGGCGGGGACTTGCACGTCGTCGAATACTGCACGCTCCAGGGAAGTGTGGCGGAAGTCGGAGGGGCGACGCTAGTGCTCCCAGGCGCATGCTCCGTGGAGCGGCGCGGGGAGCCGGGTTTTCCCGCCTTTTTCTAGCGGCGGTTTTTCGTGAGGTGAAAAAGCCCCACAGATTCGTCGCCTGAAGAAACTCGAGGGCCAAAAACACCTGAGGCGCCCAGACATTGTCCCTGTCGAGGTCCATATTTCCACAGAAAACACCACCTAACGCCGCCTAAAACAATTAAAACTGCCGCTCTCGTTTTAATGCATCAATTGGATTACTTTGTGTAATCTTCACCCTGCCGCTTCGCAGGCGGCTTCTTAGCGCTTCAGAAATAACCACAGCGCCATCGCAAACAACACGGCCCAAAATAAAGATTGCATTTACTATTATTTTGCTTCGTAAAATGAATACACTGCTTTGTTATTACTCTTTATTAAATTGGATTGCTTTTTGAAAAACAAACCCAAAAGAAGTTTGCCAAAAGAAGAGGACAAGAAAATCATTAATAAATGCAAAAAATAAAGGTGCACCAGCATTTTGGATCTCTTGTTTAAATTTTAAATAAAGATGGGCCCCTGTTACTGCTCTGAGGGAGACGGAGCCGATTCAGCGCCTGGGACAGGCAGCTGTGTTTTAAATATCCGGCCGTTTGTCAAAGCTTTTAAATATAGACAGCCAAACGAAGACCTGGGAGAGATCAGGGTTCGAATGCTCCCACGAAGGGGCCGTGAAGCTCCTCTCAGATCTGAGAGGGACAACAGGACGTCGTGTTTTTGTTTAGAGGCAGAATTTGCTACGGATCGTCTCCCTCCTCAAATGTAGGCGATGCTAACGATCCGGATCAGCCCCGTCACCGGTCTTAGAGGGTTGCCATATTTTGAAGAGCAAAGACGCTGACGCGACGGCAGCCGTTCCAAGCAAATAAATGCAATTTGTCTCCGATTTTACCCCTGGAAAAGAGGACACATGGCCGCCCTGCCCCTGGACTATGGGGCGGAGAGCCCCCCCATCTGCCTTGTTATCATAGGAACGGCCGGATCCATTTCCCCTCCTTCCCCCCAATATGATTTTTTATTCAATTTCCAATTTTTTTTACAAACAACTTCCAGTTCAACAGTTCCACCTCCACCATGTTTCCCTTCAAAGCTTTTCCTATATGCCAATTTCTCGCCTTTACAGAGCACAGTTGCACCAGATTTGAAACGGGCCAAGATATTTGCAGCCGTCTCCGGATCCCACTGGGAGAAATGGCGACAGAAAGTCTCAGGACTAATGGAATCTTTATTATTGCTTTAAAGTGGAGTTTCTTCTTAAGGCACCGAGGAAGCAGCATCGTTCGTTTCTTGCTGCGACGGAGTAATGTTTTGCACAGTTCCTGCTGTTTCCGCTGCAGCCGAACCGGTTTCACACCCAACTTAAGGCGCCGGATTTAAACGGAAAGTGGTTCCGAAACAAGGGAGGTTGAGAGAAGCTATGGGGTGCAGAAATTGCTGGGGTGCTCCATCACAACCTCCTGGAAGCTTTCGGGTTTTTGGAAAATGAGACAGGACCGTCCTCACTTTGGAATACAAAATTAGTGCCGGCGGAAGAGAAGCGTTTTGTGGCTTTAAACCAGATTGGCGAAAGCCCTTGAACTAATTCGCAATGGCGGAAGTGACCCCAGAGGGTGGTGTCCCGTCACCCAGCTCTGGCCGATGACAAGAGTCGTTCCTTGCTGAAGAATCCAGAGAAGCCGGAGCTGCAAATGGGGGAGAGAGGCTCACGGGTCGCGTGCAGAGTGCAAATGCTCTCTGCGTGCTGCCTCCTGTTTTCCCCTCGGGGCTCCCCCCGCCTGCTGCGTCAAGTCCACACCTCCACGGGGATCATGCCCTCCTTGCTGTTGCGAGGGGGCAGGAGATACTCCTCTGCCAGGAACTCCAGGGGAAACTGGACCAGGTGGCCTTGCACCTTCTGAAGGTGGTCCCGGGCCAGGATGGGGCTCTCGGAGGCCAGGCTCTTCTTGCTGATGTGATCCTGCAGGTCCCTCCGGGACTTGACGGCGTCGGTGGGGAGGCAGGAGAAGACCTGGCGGAGAGGAGGAATTGCGGGGGGAAAGAAAACAAAATGCCCAGCATTAATAATAATAATAATAATAATATTTATACCCCGCCCTTCCAGGTTCAGAAAACCAGGCTCAGGGTTGGCTAACAACAAATTTAAAACACTTAATTGATGCAACAAAAAAAGCATAAAATACAGTATAAAACGTGAATAACAATAAATTCAGAATTCAATTTTAGGGGGGAAATCCATCCAATAAACATTAGATGATCACCAAGGCTAGCTGGCTGAATTAGTCCTACGTGGGCCAGCGAGGAGACCAGGGGAGAGTTAGCTTTGGGGTCTCAGAGCAGGTAATCTTCATAAAAGCGGAGGGGGAGGGAAGGAAGGGGAATAAAAGATCAGGCTAAGTTCAAATTGAAAGCCAGGTGGAATAGCTCTGTCTTACAGGCCCTGCGGAAGGAAGTGAAATCCTGCTGGGCCCTGGTCTCATGGGACAGAGCATTCCACCAGGTCAGAGCCACCACTGAGAAGGCCCTGGCCCTGGTGGAGGATAGCCTGACTTCCTTAGGGCCCTCTAAACTATGATTATTCATGGACCTTAAGGTCCTCCGCGGGGCAGACCGGGAGAGGCCATCCCGTAGATACGAGGTTGTTGTTCAAGGAGGTACAAACACCTGTTGGAGTCGGGGTGCTGTCCCGAAGCAAGATCCTGCTCCAAGGGAAAGCTATGGGGCAGCAATGGGGAACCTAAGACCCTCCCTGCCCAGGAGGATTTTAAGCAGAGGTCGGGTGTCTGCCTCTCTCCAGGACGCTTCCGTCGCGATTCCCGCACTGCTGGGGGCTGGACTGGATGACCCCTGGGAGTCCGCTACGCACCTTGTCGTAGATGCTGGTGTTGGACGAAGCTGTGGCTTGCCAGACGTCCCAGAAGAAGCGGTCACTGAGCGGGTCTTGAATGTCCAGGTCAGAGTCCACCCCCAAAACACACCTGCCGGCGGGGTAGGAAAAAGGGGTTTTGCCCAGGTCAGCGACACACAAAGCCGCTCTAGCCCCAGGCAGATTATTTGTTCTGGAGGGTTGAATTTAGAGAAGAGGCGACACGATAGCCGCCGATAGAGGCAAGGCAGGGAGAAACTGGAGAAAGGACAGTTTTGCTCCCTCTGTCAAAACAGCAGCAGACGTTGTGGGCAACTAAAGAGGGTGAACGTTGGGAGATGCAGAAAGATAAAGTCCTTCTTCACGCAGCCCCTCGTTGAACTATGGAACTCACCGCTGCAGGAGGCAGCAAAGCACTGACCAGGATGGCTTTCCAAGAAGATTGGGACCCTGAGTTCCTTCTCACCTGCACTGCTGTCCAGCCAGACTCCCACAGTGGGCTTGGGGGTCTCTAGGCCCCATGGCCCTGATCCCTGACTCGGTTCCTCCCTTACCCCCAGAAGACAACCCTGTGCTAAAGAGTATATGAGAAAACATTGTTCTGGAGTAAGCCTATAATGAACGATGCTTTGCAGGGTTAAAGAAAGAGAAAAACGGTGTGAAAAGTATAAAGACAATCTACCTTAGACACAACAACTTTGAAAGAGTAAAAATTTGGAGGTCTTGGAACAAAGGAAGGAAGTCAATATGTGTATATGTATGTAATGACTAGATTAGAATGATGATACGGTTTTATTTGTAGATGTGTGGGTTTTTTTTCTTTCTCTCTTTTGTTTTTACTTTTTTCTTGTTTGCACTGTTTTATTTTGGATTCAATGTTTCTAATTTTTGTTGTCATTTTGCATTGAAAATGAAAAATTAAAAAAGAAGACGACGAAGACAACCCTGCCGGCACCCACCTGAAGCAATCGAGGCGCAGGCTCAGGGCAAACTTCCCCGCCTGGTACTCCTGCCCGCCCATGACGGATGGCACCAGATCCGTGTCCTCGACCAGGACAGCCAGCTCACTGTCCCTCTTCCCCAGGAGACTCCGGTCGTTGATGTTGGCTGAGCCTTGGGGCAGGAGAAAGCAAGGGAGCCATTAAGGGAAATGAGAGGGGGGGCAGCCCACGCTGGATGCTGCAAGTGGCCTCCTGCGGGGAGAGGCGTTCCCAGGGCCCCCCTCCTCACCGATGATGACTCGCCGGTCGTCCGCAATGAGCATCTTGCTGTGGATGTAGATCAGCTCCGTCAGGAGTTTCCCCTGCAGCTCCCCGTGGGTCCTCAGCCCGCAGAAGGAGATGTAGCTCTTCCAGTCGTCCCCCACTTTTCGAGGAAAGAGGGAGAGAGGTGGGTGTTAGCGGGACAGTGTTGCGCCCGACCTGTGGGGGCTTCCCTTTCCGGTTCCAGGGGGTAAACTCTGGAGCTTGCAAAGTGCGCAGAAACAGGCACTTCAGAGCATGTGTAAAGTGCCTTTCCCCTCTGTAGGGGTGCAGAGTGTCAGGTGGGATTGCTATGAGGAATTATGAAATATGGAGCACGCCATTGTGTCCGCTATGGAAGCATGGCGTTGACTGGGTTCGATTCATTGACAATCGTTTCTGATCGAATCCCACAGCCCCCTCCACCTCTGCCATTTGCTTTCTCTACGCCTGACAGGCAAGTATAAGGATTCTGAAACACAGACCAGTTGCTTCATCAGGGATCCTCAGTACATAAGGATGTAGTTGTTAATCTTTAGGTGGATCTTAAGGGCCAGGAAGAGAGTTCACAAGGAGATGGTAAATACTGCCATCCTGTCTCTCCTGTTTATGACCTCCGGGGTTTTGCTGACTGCAATCCTCCTTTTATTCCTATTTTATTTACTGTGAACTATGTATGCATGCTCAAGTAGGAAATAGTTTCTTTGTAGTTAAAAGAATTTCTTCTGAGCTGACTTCGTCCCACGTGGGGCTTTTTGAAATACTCAGAGGAAATCTGATTGGTTCTTACGAACACCGTGTAAAAAGTTGTTTTGTGAATAAAACGACCTGGGCCAGAGGGTGGACAGGAATTATTATTATTATTGGCACTCCTCCCAGAGTCTTGCTGGTCAAGCCTCGTTTGTATTCTATTAACCAGAGTCCAATCCTTCCTTGCTTTGGGAACGCGATACCCCTTGGCCCTGTGGAAGCTGATTCTTGAATTGCAGGGGTGCCACAATTCTATGACTTAGCCCAGATAGTACCTGGGATTGTAGGAGAGGGATTTTTAGCTAGGGGCAGCATGGCACAGCCCCAAAGCAGAACCACAAGCCCCCTCTGTGTCCTCCTTCTGACTACGGTTGGCAGAGAGACACCCTGCCCCATGCAGTCTCAGGCAAAGAGTTCTGAGCTTTCTCCAGTATGTTTGGGGCTGGGAGGGGGCAGAAGAAGGCTTATCTTCCCCCCACTTACTGACTGCCTTGAGCCGGCTGACGATGGATGCCTCCCCACGGCAGAGAGTCCTGGGAAAGAGGACACGGGAAAATTAGACAGCGGAGTCACTTAGGGTGTGTCCCCCCCCCCAATGTACCTCCTTCCCCACCACCCTGTTGCCCCCCCACCCAGCTCTAGATATCAACCCAAAGCACCCCGCTGAGAATGGGGAATATGTCCTAAGGTGAAAGACTTCTGGGAAAAGATTTATAATGAGTTGAAAAAAATGTTGAAAAATGCATTTGTTAAAAAACCAGAAGCCTTTCTACTTGGAATAACAGGATTGGAATTGCCCAGAAAAGATGTTAGATTGTTTTTGTATGCCACTACAGCGGCAAGACTGCTATTAGCTAAAAAATGGAAATCTCAAGAAATACCAACGGCAGAAGAATGGCAGATGAAGATGCAGGAGTTTTTGGAGCTGGCCGAACTGACTGGGAGAATCCGCAATCAGAAAGAGGAGGAGTACCAAGAAGATTGGAAGAAATTTAAAGACTATTTAGCCAAATATTGTAATATAAGATAATTAGAAGATACTTGAAAGTACCAAATAGGCTTAGGAATGAAATAAGAATGAATTGTTAAGTATTGTGGATTTCGATTACTAAGAAAAGACTAGAAGATAGTAAATTGAGAGAGTTAATTTTATTTTCAGAAAGAGGATATTGGATAGCTGTTACAAGGTGATACAATGAAACTCAGGGGGGATTTGAAGAAGTCAGTTAACAATGGAAATTAAAAGGAACTTTGGAAGGAATATGTGTATATTTTTGTTTCTCCCCCCCCCCCTTTTAGTATTGTACTGTGTCTTCTTTTGTATGCTCTATATGTTATACTTGTTAAAATCAATTAAAAAAAATTGGGGGGGGGGGAGAGAATATGGACAGACCCTCCCAGCCTGTCTTGGGGACCCTCCTTGACACCTTGAGATAGGGTGGGGTGCAAAGCAAAAACCTTGTGAAACAACATCTTAGGGGAAATGGGGAATGGCAGCGGCGGGGGGGGGGGGGGATAATCTACAGTGCAATCGCATCTTGCGCAGGGGTTTGCCTCCAAGGGTTCCGCCTATACATGAAAACCCTGGAGACCCAAATCCTTGGAGCTGCCCCATGGCTAGTGGGTGAGGGGGTGAGAGAGGTTGGTGGGGGACCCAATACTCTCCAGACCTAGTGCTGAGCAGGCCTTGCCCCCAAGCAAGGTGGAGAGAGAGCAGGAAAGCTCTTTTCAAGTAGCCCTGCTGCAAAAAAAGAGTTCTGAAGCTCTCTTCCTTTCTCGGGGGGCAGTGTGCTGGGGCTGGGAAGCTCTGAAAGATCTGGTGGGGACCTGTGACACTTGCACGAAATCTCACGAGAACCTGAGAGGATGGTGTGAGATCTCTCAGGGATCTGGGAAGCTTGCACAAGATCTTGGGGGGATCTGCTTTGCCCAGAACTGGCGCACTGAGCAGGCCTTGCTCTTCAAGGAAAACCAACAGCTTAAAGACGCTTTATGTGCCAGGCACCCCCAAGGGGATGTGGGGCCCAAAGTGCTTTTTCAAGCCCTCCACCTTGCTCTGGTTTATACTTGTGGGGCTTCAACCAGCTGACTTCCAGCTGCACCAGGACGACACCGCGCATGTCTAATGCGCGCAGGATGCAAAAGTGCGGTTGTCAAAAAAGCAAACGAAGCAAAACCGGTAAATTAGCATGTGATCCTGCACCCCTCGCAGTCAGCCTCCCTGCCTTTGCCCCCAGCCCCATTGCTGTGTCCTGCACCTGACCCAGCCCCCCAGCCCTACTTTCCAAACTCACCTGTAGGTAAAGTGCAGAATGGCCTGGATGGAGTTTCCTCCGCCCTGGGCGATGTCTCCCTCAAACCCAGGCAGCAGCGGGAGCAGGACAAAGACCCGGAAGGGCTTCTTCTCACTGCAAGTGCGGGGAAAACCCCACCCGTGGTTAGTGGCTGTGGCCCCCGGAAGCACTTCCTGGCCCCCGTAAAGGTAAAGGGACCCCTGACCATTAGGTCCAGTCGTGACTGACTCTGGGGTTGCGCACTCATCTCGCTTTATTGGCCGAGGGAGCTGGCGTACAGCTTACAGGTCATGTGGCTAGCATGACTAAGCCACTTCTGGCGAACCAGAGCAGCGCACGGAAACGCCGTTTACCTTCCCGCCGGAGTGGTACCTATTTATCTACTTGCACTTTGTGCTTTCGAACTGCTAGGTTGGCAGGAGCAGGGACCGAGCAACAGGAGCTCACCCAGTCACGGGGATTCGAACCGCCAACCTTCTGATTGGCAAGTCCTAGGCTCTGTGGTTTAACCCACAGCACCACCTGCGTCCCTCCTGGCCCCCGAGTCCCCCACAAAAAAACACTTTGCGCCTGGCACCCTGGAAATGCCTCTGGGATTGCTTGGTTTTTTGTTTCCCCCATTTCAAAAATTATTTCCGCCCCCCCCCCATACCAAAACCATTATTACAGAAGTCAATATCAATTAGGTAAAAAGAGGAAGCCAGCAACAACAGTCCCTTTACAAAAAAACAATAAAACCAGCAATACTTTGAAACATGCAAAGGTTCAAGTACTGAATGCTGGTTAAAATTCACACTGGCTTTCTAAGCATCCGGGACAGGTTTGTTGGAGTGTCAACACAAGGGGGCTTGTGAAGAAGGCGCAGCAGAGACTGTACTTTTTGAGAATACTAAGGAAAAACCATCTTCCGCAGAAACTGCTGCTTGCCTTCTATCACTGTGCCATTGAGAGCGTGCTCACTTATGGCTTATGTGTGTGGTACGGAAGCTGTACTACCCAGGACAGGATGGGGTTGTGCAGGGTTGTGAAGGCAGCAGAGAGCATTGTTGGCTGCCCACTCTCCACCTTAGAGCAGATTTATGCCACAAGGTGCCATAGGAAGGCACTGGACATAGTAAGAGATCCATCACATCCTGGTCACTGTCTCTTCGAGCTCTTGCCGTCGGGACGGAGATACAGGACGATGAAGACAAGAACGAGCCGTCTTAAGAACAGCTTCTTCTCCAGAGCGATCTCGGCCCTGAATGGGAAGCCCGGACTTTGAAAGTCATCTAATCTCCCTTGCTGTATTATACTGTATTGTTTAATTAGTGTTTTTATGGAGCAGTCAAGTAATTTCGTTGTCCCCAAAGGGGGCAATGACAATAAAGATATTATTATTATTATTGAAGCAAGAATGTTTTTACATTCAGTATACAGCTGAAGGCTGACATCAATCGGCAGCGACTTCCAGAGTGTAGGGGCTGCCAGGTATAAGCACAAAATATACCTGCTCCCACCATGAACAGCATTTCAGGATTAAGGTGGCATAGCAGGGGGTTGGAGTAGATTACCCTGGGGGGGGGGGGGTCCCTTCCAACACTACAAATATCTATATGGTAGTATCTTGGTACTCAACACATTGGTACACAAATGCCAAAAACCTGGAAGTAAGTGTTCCGGTTTTTGAATGTTTTTCAGAAGCCAAAGTCCGATGCGGCTGTCAGCTATTGTTTCCGGCACGCCTGCACCAATCAGAAGCTGCGCCTTGGTTTTGGAACATTTCGGAAGTCAAACTGACTTCCAGAATGGATTAAGTTTGGCGCTTTTGTTTTTGCTATGTATTTTGCGTTTCTGAGGCTTTTTCGGTTAATTTGTTTTTGTGACTGTGTGGAACCCAGTTCAGCTACTGATTGATTGACTGATTGTGTGACTGTGGAAATGGATAAAAGCCCCCCATCCAAACAATGACTATCATCAGTGCAGATAGGAACAAAAATTAATTTTAATTTTTATCATCTACAATGCTGTCTTATTTATTTTATAGTACAGTAAGTTGATTATTGCTTTCCTTTTATGGATCAATTGTCTTGTTAGATAGTAAAATTCATGTTAAATTGCTGTTTTAGGGGTTGTTTTTAAAAGTCTGGAACAGATTAATCCGTTTTGCATTGCTTTCTATGGGAAAGCACGCCTTGGTTTTCGAATGGACTTCCGGAAAGGATTAAGTTTGAGAGCCAAGGTACCACTGTAATCAAAACAAAGGGCTCCAATAATTAGATCCACATTTCATTTTTCTTAATTCATTTAACCCTTCTCCAGCTGATCCTATTTTTCCTTTTTTTTAAAAAAGCCAAGCAATGTTATAGCTAGTTGGAATGTTATAGCTATCAGATCTCTAGCCATTTATAAAAGGAATAATCAATGCACATGTTTTTTTGCCTGGCAGGCCGGCATTCGTGTTTTGTTTTTATGGGAGCGCCTCCGAGCCGAGTTTGGGAAGGGAGCAACTTGAACCCGGAGGCCTGGAGTGTGCCCTGCAGCCCTGGAAAGGGAAGAGTTGTGCCCCACTGAGCATGTGCAGAGTGCTTACCCCGCCCCCTGCTAATGAGCCATTGCAGCCAATCTCAATTTGGGCCAAAACAGGGACAGACCTGTGGGCAAGCAGCACTCGGTCAACAATGGCGTCTCCCACGGTGTTGATCACCGAACGACCGTCTGCGCAGCTTATGAAGAACTGGTTCTGGAGCAGGAAGAAAAGAGGGTGCGTGGGTGAGGGAGGAGAGAGAGATAGAGAGAGGTGTCTGTGCTGCAAAAGACATAAACAGAAACCCCCCGCCTTTCCCTCCCAAAACCAGGGCTCCTCTTAGCTGCATGTATTGCATTAAAAAAAAGCTGCACTCTGCCCTTCCTAAGAGACCCTCTTGCTCATCTGTTATGTACTGAAGTTCTCACCCTGGGCCAGCAGGGCGATACTGTATAGTTTCCACTCAGGTCCACATATGCAAATAAGGAATTGAAAGTGACATTCAGTGATTGGATAGTTACAGATAGCTGTTACTGTTGCATTGTAGTTGAGCTCTATAAAAGCAGGTTGGCTGAACCCTTCAGCCCAGTTCTGTTCTGGGCCTGTCTGAAGAATTGCTGTGTCATCTGATATGTTCACCCACAACTTAACAGCATCTGCACCCCACTCTATGGTTCCAAGGTGGGTTGCCACCTTAAAAGCAGTTCAAAGCGAAGAGAGTTCCCGGGTTGCATGTAGAATGAATAAGGCAAGGCGATGTGTATGTCAAAATCACATCTCAGCAAGCAATGTGGTATTGAGAAGCTTCCCAAGAAGCTGTTTTAAAATCTGTAAACGCTTGCTGAACCTTTAGAAGCTTCTGGAGAAGCAGCTGAGAAGAATTTCTAGGAGCTAAAAGCAGGAATTCCTTCGCCCTGCAAAGCTCCAAGAAATATACAAAACAGCCCACATGGCGCAAAATATGTGAAAATTAGCAAATCCGCACAATTTGGATTTGTCAGAGAATCCTACTTTTCTGGGCTTCCCGCTATTTAGTGGGAAGACATTCCAATGAAAATCCTCGTTATTACATATTTTTGCCATGGCTGTTTATTTGTATATATTTTATATGTGGATGTTTTATGATGGCCTATATTTGTAATGCCTGATAAAGGTTTGGCAAAGTAAAATAAAATATACTAAAATAAAAGCAGCTCAAAGCAACTCACGCTCACGGAAATAATGACACGCTCCTCTACTGCCCCACCCACAAATTTGAATTTTTTCCCTGACTCCCATTTCCCCCATCCTTCTCCTTTGGGCCCAAAGGAAGAGGAAGAGGTCTCAGTCTCACCCCCCACCCCATAGAGTCCCCCCCTTCCGCTCACCTGTCTCAAGACCTACCTCAATGTACAGGTAGTGCTGGCTCTCTTTGATGACGCTCAGGTAGGCGTTGTAGATCGAGTGTTCGTGGAGGCCGGCTGACCAGCGGTCCACAGAGCGCAACACCTGCAGGAAACGGAGGGAGGCCAAAAAAGCTCTTTTTTTTACCTCTCCTACAGCCACAGAACGACAGCCCTGCGAGGCGGGGCAGGCCAAGCAGGAGAAGGTGCAAGAGAGAGCCCGGCTCAGCAGGCCTGGGGCCCTTCCTGTTTGCCCTCACCTTTTCACGCACCCCTCGCAATTCCCAGACGCTCTGAAAACCAAAAACAGGTCTTGCCCGGGTTGGACTAAATGACCTGGGGAGGGCCCCTTCCAACGCTACGAAAAACCAAGCTCAAAATCCGATAGGGCTGCGAGAATATCTTGCTGGATCACGTCAAAGGGGCGCACATCCGGTCTAGCATCCTGTCCCTGCGGTTGCCAGGAGACAGGCAGGTGTGGAGGACTCCCTGGTCCTGAATGGGGCAACTGTGCCCCTCCCCTGAAGGACCAGGTGTGCAGCCTGGGAGTCATTCTGGACTCACCACTGTCCATGGAGGCGCAGATCAATTCTGTGTCCAGGGCAGTGTTTATCAGCTCCATCTGGTATGCAGGATGAGACCCTATCTTGCCCTCAGACTGTCTCACCAGAGTGGTGCATGCTCTGGTTATCTCCCGCTTGGACTTCTGCCATGCGCTCTATGTGGGGCTACCTTTGAAGGTGAGCCAGAAACTACAACTAATCCAGAATGCGGCAGCTAGACTGGGGACTGGGAGCGGCCGCCGAGACCACATAACACCAGTCCAGAAAGACGTTCATTGTTTCCGAGTATGTTTCCGAGCACAATTCAAAGTGTTGGTGCTGACCTTGAAAGCCCTAAACGGCCTCGGTCCTGTATACCTGAAGGAGCGTCTCCACCCCCATCCTTCAGCCTGGACCAGTGGTGTAGCGTGGGGGGTGCAGGGGGGGCCGGGCGCACCGGGCGCAACATCTGGGGGGGCGCGCTCACACTCGCAGCTGTCTGCCCCTACCTGGCTCACTCACTCTCTCTCACTGCAGTGATGGCTGTGCGAATCCGATCCGAGCCGCCGGGTCGCCGCCCACTGTGGAGGGGAGGGTTCCAGGTGTGCGGTGCGGTGCGGAGAGAGAGCGAGGGACTATCTGGGGGAGGGACAGTGCAGCGGGGGGGGTGTGCAAATTACTTGCCTTGCCCCGGGTGCTGACAACCCACGCTACGCCACTGGCCTGGACACTGAGGTCCAGCTCCAAGGGCCTTCTGGCAGTTCTCTCATTACGAAAAGTGAGGTCATGGGGAACCAGGCAGAGGGCCTTCTCGGTAGTGGCACCCGCCCTGTGGAATGCCCTCCCACCAGATGTCAAAGAGAAAAATAACTACCAAACTTTTAGAAGACATCTGAAGGCAGCCCTGTTTAGGGAAGCTTTTAATGTTTAATAGGTTGTTGTATTTTAGTGTTTTGTTGTAAGCTGCCCAGAGTGGCTGGGGAAACCTAGCCAGATGGGCGGGGTATAAATAATAAATTATTATTATTATTATTATTATTATCATCATCATTATCATTATTATCATTATTATTATTACCAGCCAGGTGCCCGGATGGGAAATCTGCCCACGCAGAGAGCGCCACCCAGCCTCTCACCTGAACGTTGGCGGTCTGAGCCCCGGGCACGACGAACGGGACCTGCAGGGGCGTCGCTCGATGGGACTTGGGGAGCAGGTAGGGGTAGTTCTGCCCTTTGTACTTGGGCTTCACGGTCTGGGGGGAAGAAAAGCAGAAGGAGGGTTTGCCACAACAGCTGCGAGAATATTACGAGCAAAGAATTGGAAGAACAAGATCTACCAACTACAGTGGTGCCTCGCAAGACGAAATTAATTCGTTCCGCGAGTCTCTTCGTCTAGCGGTTTTTTTCGTCTTGCGAAGCAACCCTATTAGCGGCTTAGCGGCTTAGCGCTATTAGCGGCTATTAAAGGCTTAAGGGATTAGCGGATTAGCTGCTCAAAGGCTATTAGCAGTTCAGCGGCTTAGAAAAAGGGGGTGGGGAGCGGAAAAAAATCTCAAGACTCGCAAGACATTTTCGTCTTGCGAAGCAAGCCCATAGGGAAATTCGTCCTGCGAAGCGCATCGAAAAACGGAAAACCCTTTCGTCTAGCGGGTTTTCCGTCTTGCGAGGCATTCGTCTTGCGGGGCACCACTGTATCAAAGAATGGCAGATGAAGATGACGGACTGACCGGGAGACTCTGGGACCAGAGAGAAGAGACGGTGGAAGAAGAAGTTTAAATAATATTTGAAAAAATATGTTAATATTTAAATCCTAGAATAGCTTTGGAAGCGGATATAGGCTGTAGGGTTAGAAGTAGAAGACAGTGCATTTTAAAAGTGTATTATTTGTAAGTGATAAAATGTGAAGGTTTTTATGGTAAATGTAAGCGTGATAAAAAAATGGTTAAAAAATATGATATATGTAAACTGCTAAAGATGAGGTAAAGTGAAAATCAGATAGGGGGGACTTGGGAAGCCCACCTAACAATGTTTAGAAAAAATAAGGATAAGAATGGTTTGTATTGTTTGTTTTTCTGTTTGTGTTGCTTCGTTGTGTTATAAAATGAATAAAAAAAATTGGGAAAAGAAAGGAAAATCAGGAGGGGGGAGACACCCCCCAGAAGCATCTTTGCCCAGCAGAGGCAGCCGTCGAGTCCCGAATCTGCTGCACTCAGACAGTCTTAACCCTGGAATTGTATGTATTTGCAAGGGGGGGGTTATTGGCTGGGGGGGGGCAGAAGAGATATTTGTCGGCTCTGCCGGCAGATCTGGGGGTGGGGGTGGGGGTGCTGTTCAGCCCCACCATCTCTACACACCTTCCCCTCAACATGCACCTGCAAACACCTGAAGGGCTGCCCCACGGAAGATGGAGCAAGCTACCGTATTTTTCGCTCCATAAGACACACTTTTTTCCTCCTAAAAAGTAAGGGGAGATGTCTGTGCGTCTTATGGAGCGAATGTGTGGTCGGTCGCTGGCTCCCTTTTCGCCCCCTTGCCCAGGCCTCAATTGTCGAATGTTCTGCAGACGGAGGCTGTTTGTTTCCCCAGCGACACGTGACTATTATCTGTCTGGAAACTGTAGAAACAGCTCCCTTTCCTTTCCTAAAGAAGCTGCAGAACTGTCAGTTGAAGCCCATAAAAACAGGATTTTTTCCCTTTGCAAAAGAAGCTGCACAACTGTGAGCTAATCCTCAAAAAACCGGGGCTTTCCCCCTTTCCTCCTCTGAAAACTAGGTGCCTCTTATGGTCAGGTATGTCTTATGGAGTGAAAAATACGGTAGTTTCGGAGGGCAAGATCCAAACTGCAAGAAGGGACAATTCTGCAATTCTCTACATTTCTGCAATTCCGCGACTCACCTTGGTGAAGTTCCATCGCTGGATGAAGTGTCGTGCGACGTCCCGGGCGGCCAGGCCGTGAACGGCCACCCCAACGTCCCTCCATGGCATCCGGGGAGTCTGGCACCTGTCAATGAAATCTGACCCACACCTGCTGTTAGCCCCCCGGGCAGCAGGATCGGGGAGGGGCTGGGGCCCTGGAAGCCCCCACTATCAGGCCCCCTTGGGCCCGATCCAGCAGCCAGGCTTAAGGGGAATTGCAAAGTGGAGACATTGCAGAGGCTGGCAGAATCGCCTCCTCCCTCCTTACACCTGCCCCTGGGTGCTTCCCCACACACCAGACCCAGTGATGGACCATGGGGCTTTGTTTTGGGGGGACAGGAATATGCACGGCATAGTAGGGTAGAGAGGAAATTTTCTCCCCTCTCTCCTCTAACACTGGACATCCAGCGAAGGTGAATCTTTGAAGATTTTTTTTTAAATAATGTCATTCAAAACACAGCGCACAGCTGAACTATGGAACTCCTTGCAAAACTGACGGGAAGAGTTAGAGGAGTATTGAGCCAGAAAATATTCGGAGAATGGAGAATATTTAAGGGTTATATAAGATCATATTGTACCAACCACACCAGATTAGCAGAACTTGAGTGATACTTGTAAACACAACAAATAGCCGTTTGTGGACGGGAACAATATTAAAGAATATACAACTGTGCAGAAAAAAATAATGACGGTATAAACAGTACAACGAGAATGATTGGAAGACTCGTTTTGTCAGAAGTCTTTTGTATTTAATTAAGTATTACTTAGGAAGATTAAAGGGGTTTTTTATGTACGTAAATTTGCTTTTTCTGCTTTCTTTTTCCTGTATTTTCTTCTGTTCTATTTTCTTAATTGTTTTTTCTTTAATTTTCTTTTTGTAGTATGAGGTTGTAAATTCTTTGTATAAGTGTTTAATTTAAATTAATAAAGGCAGCAGTTGCTGGAAGCTGCAGGGGGGGCTCCAATCTTGCTTGGGGGGGCTTCCCTTTGGGGTCCCTGGGTGGCTACTGGAGCTGGGCTAGATGGGCCTGATTCTGCAGACACTACTTACGCCTAGAAGCTGAGGGAGGGGTAACTTCCCAAGACGTAGAAGCAAATAAAATTCTTTTTTGGGGGGGGTTGCACCAGTACAGCTGCCCCTACCACCTTGCAACTTTGGGGGAGTGTTGGTGTGTGGGTGCTTGCTTATCCCCAGAGAGCAGCCATCCCTCTGTGTCTGCACCCCCCTGACCCCCAACACCCCCACCACTCAAAGCCAAGGGCCACCGTGGCTCTGCTCCTAAGAGCATCCGCTTTGGAGGCGCAAGGTCCTGGGTTCGATTCCTGACAGCCCCTCCAGGTAGGGCTGGGAGGGACCCCCTGCCTCAAACCCCAGTCCACAGCTGCAATGGACCCCCATAAATTTACACAAAACAAATTAAATACCATGAAAATCCCTGAAACGAGAAGTAATCAGCCTTTAACACCAGCATCTAGACCATGGGACCATGTTCTTGAGTTTGTTCAAAATCTAAAACAGCTTATCTTGTACTCCTTTCTTTGAATTTGTGCTATGTAGGTTCTTTAAACCTTTTTGTAAAGGCAATACTAGCGTTTTCACAGCTGAGTCCTCAGCTCCTTATTACCACTGCTTGGCTTTCTCCAAATAGGGCTCAGTCTAAAACTTTTCTGTAAACTCAAAAAAATGTTTCAGCCCTGTTCTTGAGTTTGTTTAAAATCATTTAAGGTTTATGATTTCTCTATTTCCTTCTGCAGAAGCTGAACAGTTCACTGAAACGAGGTTTGCAGCCGGCATCCCGTTAAGGCTTTGTTCGATTCTAGGCTTTCCTTAAACCTGTTGATTTTTGTTATTTGGTTTAATTCTGTACGATAATATTTCCAGCCGATTACTTCTCGTTTTGGGGATTTCCAACGGTATTTCATTTGTTTTGTTTAAGTTCTCGGTTCCGCGACTGTCTTTTTTCTACTGCAACGGACCCCCGTGGCAGCTCCCAGTTTTGGGGTGGGGCGGGAAGGTAAACATGGTTTTGGGGCACCCCCGCTTTACCCGGGTTCGACCCCCCCCAGCCCCCTCACCCACCTTCGAAGGGTCTGTCCAGCTGCACCCAGTCCTTGGCAATGAGGTTGCTGTAGTCCTTGCCCAGCCAGAGCCGCTGGTTGGTGGCCAGGTCAACGGGGGCTTCGTCCCCCCCCGGAAGGGCAGCCCCTCCGCCCTGAGAGAGAGAGGGGGTCAGCGGGGGGAGAAGGTGGCTACCAGCGTCCCTGTGGGGAGGGAGGGGGCGAAAGAGGGAGAGGGAAAGCAAGAAGAGGAGAGGAGGAACGAGTCAGAAACAGATGACAGGGAGAAAGAGAAAAGCAAAAAAAGGGCGTTCCTGGGCTCGGTGGCCACTAGGTGGCGCCCATGTGCCTTCTCTGAACCCGCTTGCCTGCCAGTCATTGGCCGAGTGTGGCTGTGATGTCACGGAATGCAGACGAATCAGAACAGCAGCTGCAGAGGAAAGCAAGAGGGAAAAGAGCGGAAGAGGAAAGCGAAAAGAGGGTGATGGAAGCGTTCCTGGGCTTGGCGGCCACTAGGTGGCGCCCATGTGCCTGCTCTGAACCCGCTTGCCTGCCAGTCATTGGCCGAGTGCAGCTGTGATGTCACGGAATGCAGACGAATCAGAACAGCAGTTGCAGAGGAAAGCAAGAGGGAAAAGAGCGGAAGAGGAAAGCAAAAAGAGGGTGATGGAAGCGTTCCTGGGCTTGGTGGCCACTAGGTGGCACATATTTGCCTGCTCTGAACCTGCTTGCCAGGCATTGGCCAAGTGTGGCTGTGATGTCATGGAATGCAGACGAATCAGAACAGCAGTTGCAAAGGAAAAAGGGCGTCAGAACTCGCAGGCAGCTCATGAGCCAAGGGCATAGTCCTTATGGCACACAGGGAATAAGGCCTGAAGGCAAACTTTTGGGGAGATGCAGACAATTTGGTGCTGGGCCAACGCGTTTGGGGGCTCAGGGAGAGCCAAGAACAGAGAGAAAGCCATTGAGAGGGGGGAACGAGACTGGGGGTCTGCGGAAAAAGGGGACAGCAAGGAGAGGGACCCCCCAACCCTACCTTGGGGGCCGGGCAGTCGTCGCCCTCCAGGTCCGCCAGGCGGTACTCGTGGGTGTCCCAGCGCCCATAGGCCAGATCCAGGCCGCCCAGAAAGGCCACGGACTGGTCCACCACCACCAGTTTCTCATGGTGGGCCCACAGGAAGATGATGGAGGAGACGTGGTCAGGGTGGCGCATCACCTGTGGGGGGGGGCAGAGAGACATTTCAGGGTGGCTCAGTCCTGTGTGCGGGTCTGGGAAGCCCACCCAGCCACCCTCTTGCCCCGAGGCAGTGTGGTGGAGTGGTTAGAGGGTTAGACCTGGGAGACACCAGGGTTCAAATCCCACCCCCTGGGCTGCGAAGTTTCTGGGGGTGGCCAGTTCCTGCCTCTCAGACTTCACAGGCTTAGAATAATAGAATAATTTGGTAACATACAGACAGATAGTTTAAGGATTTTATAATATGCGGAGAACAGGTCGGCTATTCTAGCCAACCTAACCAGAAGGAGGAGGAGTATCAGGAAGAGTGGATTAAATTTAATGATTATCTAGTTAAATTTGTTAAGCTAAATTAACTGAAAATAGCTTGCAGAGACTTAATTGGCTTAGGATTTTATTTATGTTAAGTGATGAATTAATATGTTTAATTCCATAAGGTGAAGATTTAAGGATGTTAATGTTTAAGTTAAATTTCATAAGAATTGGGATTTGGAAATCCGTTAAAAGGACATGCAATGAAATTCAACCAAGGAGAAGCGAGGAAGTCACTTAACAAAGTTAATAAGTGTAATTTTCAATAAGGCTATGATTTATGTTTGTTTGTCTTATGTGTTTGTTTGTTTATAATATTGTGAAAACTGATAAATTTTTTTGGGAGGGAAATATAATATGCGGAGAATAACATGTGCTGAAAAGCCAGAGAGGGGAGGTGAGGGAAGGGTGGGTTTTTCTTGGGGAGGGGGGAGGGAAAATGGGGGGGGGACGAGGATGATATGTCTTTGATAAATTGTTATGCTGAAATTATTAATAAATGAATTGTTCAAATAAATAAAAACATAAACGTGAATAGAATTAACTCTTAAGTTACAAATTGAATGATCCCTGCTGTTGCACTTTCAGCAATTAAATGATTTGCCATTGTGGGAGAAAGGTTGTTTTCTGCTGCTCCAGAGAAGCGGACACGGAGCAATGGATCCAAACTACAAGAAAGAAGATTCCACCTAAACATTAGGAAGAACTTCCTGACAGTAAGAGCTGTTTGACAGTGGAATTTGCTGCCAAGGAGTGTGGTGGAGTCTCCTTCTTTGGAGGTCTTTAAGCAGAGGCTTGACAACCATATGTCAGGAGTGCTCTGATGGGGTTTCCTGCTTGGCAGGGGGTTGGACTCGGTGGCCCTTGGGGTCTCTTCCAACTCTATGATTCTATGATTCTAAGAAGAAGAATAGAATAATAGGATTGTAGAGTTGGAAGGAACCCAAGGGTCATCTAGTCCAACCCCCTGCAATGCAGGAATCTCAGCCAGACCTCGGCTTAAAAATCTCCAATTTGTAGCATGAAGCCATGAGTTCAAGTCCTGCCGTCTGGAGCAGCTTGCTCCATCTTCCATGCCCTTGAGATACCTGAAGATGGCTCTCATATCTGAAGGCAGCCCTGTTTAGGGAAGCTTTTAATATTTGATACATTACTGTATTTTAATATTTTGTTGGAATCCGCCCAGAGTGGTTGGGGAAGCCCAGCCAGATGGGTGGGGTATAAATAAATTATTATTATTATTATTATTATTATTATTATTATTATTATTATTATTATTACTCCTCTCAGTCTCCTCTTCCCCAGGCTAAACATACCCAGCTCCTTCAACCGTTCCTCACCAGGCTTGGTTCCCAGATCATCTTCACTGTTGTGTTGAGGACTAGGAACTTGCAGCGACCAGGGTTCAAGTCTGACCTTGGAGGCCTGCCCCTGGGAACTGCCCAGTGTGGCACGAACGGTGGGTCTGTGGGGCTACGGCCATTTGGGAGACACAGAGACAGAACAGCGGGAAGAGGGCAAACCCCCCGGTGCGAATTTGCCCCGGCCGGTTGTGCAAAAGTGTGTGTGGGGGGGGGGGTCCCCTTACCTTGATGTTGGGGTGCAGCAGCATGAGGGCCCGTTTGCTGTAGTCGCTGTTGATGCCCAAGGCCAAGCCCACCTCCTTGAAGAGCAGCACACAGATGCGCACCCCCTGCTCCTGAAAGGATGGCAGGAGGGCAGAGTTGAGAGGGGGGCACCCAGCGGTCATCCAGCCCAACCCCACGAAAAAGCAGGACGCACAGCTCAAGAGGCAAGGGGAAAAGATGGAGGGGCGCAGGAAGACAGCAGCAGCTGCGATGTGGGGTGGGGAGGGGAAAGGAAAGAATAAAGGCGCCCCCACCCAACCCCAAACCTCAGGCGGGGGGGGGCTGCTCACCGCTTTGTGTTTCAAAAGGAGGTCTAGCCTCCACTCGTCCGACTGGGCCGGGCGCTTCATGTAGATCTCCGGGCTGAGCCTGGGAATCACAGAATAATCGTGGCGTTGGAAGGGACCCCCGGAGCTCATCTAGTCCAGCCCGCTGCAACGCAGGGAGGGAAAAGAGTGGGGCTGGGGGCTCCATCCCGCATTTAGCATGGCCGCACGGGCTGCATTTAAAAGCAAGAGGGCCCCCCCCCTCGGATCATTTGAACTGATTTTATAACGAATTGATTTTAGAATGCTGTATTGTTTTACTGTTGTTAGCTGCTCTGAGCCTGGCTTCGTCTGGGGAGGGCAGGATATAAATAAAATATTATTATTATTATTATTATTATTATTATTATTAGCCCCCGTTGCCCATTCAATTGGGATTTGCCTAGAAGCTGAGTTGTGAGCCATCCTGTGAGCTGAAGGGTGGAATATAAATTTAATAAATAATATTAGATGCTGCCCTCTGGCTGGGCACAGAAACCTCGCACCCGGGTCTCCCACAGGCCGGCCTTGCGGAGAGGAGAGCAGGGAGGGGATCACGGTGTCCATTTCTGGCCCCCCTATTTTGGGACCAGGAATATCTTTTTTCCAAAAAAAAGGAGAGAACCTATTTATTATGATGATTAATTACATTTGTATAGCACCCATAGATCTCTGTTGGCAGGCAGTTCCACAAAATATGGAGATTGGGGGGGGGGACACTTTGGGAAGCTAAGCACCTCCCCACTTCCGAGGCCGGGTGGCCCCCAACCAAAGACACCCCCCCCGGCACTGACCACCAGTCCGTGATGAAGATCTCCTCTTTCGCCTGCGCCACGGCCTCCGCCACCGCCGCAAAATACCCGGCACCGTTCACAAACCTAAAAGTGGGTCACAGAGAAAGAGAAGGGTGAGTGTGTGGGGGAGAGAGAGTTTGGGGGGCTGAGGACCCGCCTGCCCTGCCCATGCCCCCCCCCAGCGCTCACCAGCGGGCAGGGGTCTCCTTGCGAGGGGGCACAAAGCCCTGGTGGCGATGCAGCCGCAGGAAATCTCTGCCCTTGCCCTCGGCCAGTTCGGTTATCTCCTGGCACCACCAGCAGGCCTGGCGGTAGCTGCTGCACTTCAGGATGAGAGACCTGGGTTGGGAATAATAATAATAATAATAATAATAATAATAATAATAATAATAATTTATTATTTATTCCCCGCCCATCTGGCTGGGTTTCCCCAGCCACTCTGGGGAGAGCAGCGTATGAGTCCTGTGGCCAGTCAGGCCAAAGGGGGCCCAGGAAGACCGGTGTCCGCTCCCCGCGGGGGACCCTGATCTCCGAATCCAGATAGACTGCTTCTGGACCTGGAGGTTCCATAAGAGGAGACTGGGAAAGATAGGAGAGCCATCTTCAAATATCTTGAGGGTTGCCACATTTAGCTGAGATATTATATTATTATTATTATTATTATTATTACTACTACTACTATATGAAAAGTTTTTATTGTTAAAATAATTTAGCATTAATACACACATATTACGAATATACATGCATACAAACATACATTTCATACAATCCTTAAGAATATTCTAACATACCTACATTCAGTCCCAGAGATAATTCCTTTTCCCTTCACCATCCACCACACCCCTCACCCCACCCTTGTGTTAGACTTCCAATCTACTCAATTGCAAAGCTAAGATGATATTCTTCTTCTTCTTCTTCTTCTTCTTCTTCTTCTTCTTATTCTTATTATTATTATTCTGTTGGGAGCCGCCCAGAGTGGCTGGGGAAAGCCAGCCAGATTGAACTTGAAATACTTTATGTCACTTGCACAACTTGTCTGCAGTGAGATTACACAGAAAACCCCTATTTTTCTTGCGAGCCCGTTGTTTACCAGTTTTGTGCGTGAGTAGGTGAAGTATTGGGAGATTAGAGCCGGAGCGTATGAACGTGCCGCCATCTTGGAACAGGGTATATATAAATTATTATTATTATTCTGTTGGGAGCCACCCAGAGTGGCTGGGGAAACCCAGCCAGATGGGCGGGATATATACAATATATTATTATTATTATTATTATTATTATTATTATTATTATTATTATTATTATTCCTGCATTGCAGGGGGTTGGGCTAGATGACCCACGGGGTCCCTTCAAACTCTACAATTCTGAGATTCTCCCATCCTCCTTCCGCTCGTTCCTCAGAGGGGCAGGGCAGAAACCGCTCTCTCCCCTGGAGACTCTTGAGCCAAGAGGCAGGTAAACAGCCAAGCCCTTCCGCTCCCTTGAGCGATTTCTTCATCTTGGCTCGGATCCTGCCTCTCTCGGACGGGACTCCCGCCCTCCCTGGCCTGCCCCGGCCGTGGGGACCCAGGCGTCCTGACCTGCAGGTGTTGTCGATGCGCACGCCATGCTTGGTCTCGGTGGGCTTCTTGCCCACCTGGATGTTGAAGCCGGTGTCGAAGAGGAGCACGAAGGAGATGACGCCCGACTCGGGCTTCAGGTACAGCAGGAAAGAGTCTTTCACCACCAGCCACCTGGAAAGGGGTCCCGGAGGTGTAAAGGGGGACGAGAGAGAGAGAAGACCCCACCCCTCTCCCCACAGCAGCACCCTGGGGAGACTCACCTCTTCGACCAGCGGTAGCAGAACTGGTGGCGCCCGGCGCAGTTGAGGCCCTGCAAGCGGTGGCCCCCAGACCGTTTCAGGATCATGCCCTCCCTGGAGAAAGAGAGGGAGGGGACACAGCGAGAGTTGCGGAGCCGGCGTTTGTCCACAGACAGATTTCCAGGTCAGGTGAACAGCATGACCAAACCGCTGGAGTGGTACCTATTTATCTACTTGCGCTGGTGTGCTTTTGAACTGCTAGGTTGGCAGGAGCAGGGACCGAGCAACAGGAGCTTACTGTGTCGCAGGGATTCAAACTGCCGACCTTCTGATCGGCAAGTCCAAGAGATTCAGTGGTTTAGACCACGGGTCAGCAAATGTTTTCAGCAGGGGGCCAGTCTATTATCCCTGAGACTTTGTGGGGGGCCGGACTATATTTTTGGGGGGGGAAATGAACAAATTCCTATGCCCCACAAATAACCCAGAGATGCATTTGAAATAAAACGACACATTCTGCTCATGTAAAAACATGATGATTCCTGGACCGTCCGCAGGCTGGATTTAGAAGGCAATTTGGCCGGATCCGGCCCCTGGGCCTTAGTTTGCCTACCCATGGTTTAGACCACAGCGCCACCTGTTCACAAACAGCTGGGCTGAACGCCAGAGGTGCCCCCAAACCTCTCCCCTGCCAGGGGTCCTTGCAGGCACTGGAGGAAAGCTCTCTGCCCCCTCGCAGGATCATGCCCAGGGGGCAGGCAGGAACACACCCAGACCCATAACCAGGACCCCACTTCACTCACAGGCCTTTCGGTCCCAGGTCCGGGATGAAGGAGAGCGAACTCACATCCAGGAACTCTGCCTGCCCGAGAGAAGGAAATTGAAAAAAGCATCAGTTAGCGCCAGGAATCGCATTTCGGGGGGTTGGGCTGGATGACCCGCCGGAGCCCTTCCGCCTGCACATCTCTAGGAAGAAGGCGGCTGGCGTATCGGGCAAATGCGCAGCTCCGGGAGGCGAGCAGAGGGAAAGGAGAGCCCAGGGGAAGGGCCCCTCTGCCCCCCAAGAGAAAACAGGGCACCCTCCCTCCTGGCACGGGCGGGTGGCAGACAAAAGGGGCATCACCATGGCATGGTAGTCGCGGTAGACGCTCATCTCCAGCAACGTGTTGAGGTAATTCTCCAGCTGCTTCTGCGAGGGACAAGCGAGAAGAGACATTGCCTTGGGTTGTTTGGGATATTGCAACCCCAGATCACCCCCTTAGCGGCCACAGCGACGCTTTCCTCCTCTTCCTTTCCGCTGTTTGCAAACTAAGGGCCCTGGAGTTAATTGGAAAGCTCTCCAGCGCATTGAAGGGCATTGTGCGGCGACTCCTGGAGCTGGCCAGCAGGTGGTGCTGCTGCTTTGCTTTGCTGCTCTGCCAAACACACTTCTTTCTCTCCACTCCTCCTTCGATACGATACAATATGATACGATACAATAATCTGTATTGTCATTGTCCCATACAGAACAATGAAATTGAAAATCTACATCAGACATTCAGAAACCAACAAGGCTGCTATCCCAGCCTGGTTAGCTCCTTAAAAACTCTGATACCCCATTTTTAAATACAATATACTTCCATAGAGACTCCTTACACTGCGTTTAAAACCAAAATCGCCTTTGGATAGAAACTGTTTCTCAGGCGGCTTGTCCTGGTCTTAATAACCCTGTACCTTCTTCCAGAAGGCAGGAGCTGAAAGAGATCATTTCCGGGGTGCGCACTATCCTGCGCTATCTCTGCCGCTTCCTTATGGCACCTGGAAGCATAGATTTGATCCAAGGTGGGAAGAGCGCACCCAGTTATTCTCTCCGCAGTCTTTGCAACCCTGGACAGCATTGTTTTTTCCCTGACGGTGCAGCTCCCAAACCACACACAGAGACCATAAGTTAATACACTCTCAACAGTGCAATGGTAAAATGCCATCAACAGGTCCTTTGAGAGATTGTGCTCTCTTCATCAGGTCTTTGCCGTTTTCTCCCCAGGTTAGGTCATCTCTCAACTCCATTCCCAGAAATCGAAACACTGGGACCTGTTCCACGCACCTCCCCTCAATAATAAGTGGCTGAATATTCAATTTGCATTTCCTAGAGTCCACCATAATCTCTTCCCCCCCCCTTTAGGTTAAGGAGTAAGTTGTTTTTCCTGCCCCACTCCCCCAGCTGCTCAACTTCCGCCCTATAGGCCGCCTCCCCCTCTCCAGCCCCACATGCACACAGACCCACGGCATGGCCACAAACCTGCTTGCTGGACGGGCGCCGGGACACCTCCCCGCCGTGGGGCAGAGAGGGCAGGCCCAGGACTGTTCCGTCGGACCGAGAACCCAGGGCAGCAAACCTGGGAGAGAGAGAGAAGAGACAAATGATGCTCTAGAACGTTGGCTGAATGAGGCCAGCATCCTGTTCTCATGGGATCAACTAAGTGCCTATTGTGGGAACCAGCAATCAGGATTCGAACACAAGACCTGCTCTCCAGCAACTGGGATTCAGCAGCATTTGCTGCTGGGGCAGAGCGTAGCCCCGGGGGCTGGCAGCCATTGCTAGCCTTCTTCTTCTCCTCCTCCTCCTCCCGGAAGCTGCCTCAAATCTTGGAAGCCATCCGAGTTGGAGGCTTCCTGTGGCAGAGAGTTCCACAGTCTAACTCAGCTCAACCTCCTCAGCTGCCTGACGAAGGACACTTTGGGGCTGCCGGAGGGATGTGGCCACTGCTCAGCGTCCCCTCGGTTCTCCTTGGAAGAAGGAAAGCCCCACTGGCAAGGGGAAAGTTTGCTTATCGTAGAATAATATTAATAATTAATAATAATGTTTTATTATTTATACCCCGCCCATCTGGCTGGCTTTCCCCAGCCACTCTGGGCGGCTTCCAACTGATTATTAAAAACAATACAGCATCGGACATTAAAAACTTCCCTAAACAGGGCCACCTTCAGTTGTCTTTAAAAGTAAATAATAATAATAATAATAATAATAGAAAGGACGTCCAGTCCTTTTTGAAAGCCATCCTGTTTGAGGGCCAACTCTGCCTCCTGTACTGCTTTTTCCTTCCTTCCTTCCTTCTTTCCTTTCTGTTATGTTTGCACTTTGGTTTGCAAATTAATAGCAATAAAAAATATTTATGCGTGCAATTAAACAACCACAACTGTGGAATCCACCGCAGGTTAAAACCGTTTTGACACGCCCGTCACCCGAGACAAATCCTGAGCTCGAGTCTCTCACATCCTTCTACTGCGACGGAATATCCCTGCGGAAAAAACACCCGTGACCGTTTTGGTCCCACCTGGCTTCTCAGCTTGGGCTACTGAGAAAGGGCACTTGGCTACCAAGTCCAGCCACAATGGGCTTGGAAACACAGAGACATCAGATTCACTAATAAATGGACAGAGCCTGTTACCAACTGCGGTTCCTGGACAGGGAAAGCTTCGTTCCTAAAATCCAAGAATTGTAGAGTTAAGGGACCCGAGGGTCATCTAGTCCAACCCCCCGATGACTTCAAGGCTGCACTACTGCAATGCACTCTCTGTGGGGCTTCCCTCGCTCTTGCTGACCCCACCAGTCAGAATTGGCACTATATAAATTCAATAAATAAATAAATATGCAGGCACCACGCAAGACCCGTTCTGCCTCTCTAAGAACTTGTGTGGCAGCGCCTGACCTTTGGAACTCCCTGCCACTTGAGACCCAGCCCTGTTCTGTTTTCCCCTGCGCCTGCTAGAAACATCCCTCGTTGACACAGAGCCTGCCCAGACACGCAGGCTGCCAGGGTACATTTTAATCTGCTTTTTTCCTTTATTGCTGATTTTATCTTTTGAATGCTGCTGTTGCTGATAACATTATCGTTTTGTAAACTGTTCTGATGGTTTGGTGCAGGGAAACAACAAGCAAGCGAACGAGCGAGCGCAGTGTGTGATTTATGGAATAAGTAGATAAATAAAATTAAAAACGCCCTGACTGGTCAGGTTCTCTCCTCACCGTGTCAGGGGCAGGAAACTCATCAGGATCCGGTGCTTCATGAGATCCCGGTGTAGCTCCTGGAAGTGCTTGAATTTCTTCTTCATCGTCCAGGTGAACTCGCCGTGCGTGAGGCGCAAGGAGTACACAGTGTTTGGCCGCACCTGCCCAGGAGACAGAGGCCAACAGAAAAAAGACACTCACAGAACTGAGAAATTGCGCAAAATAAATGAAATACCATGAAAATCCCTGAAACTAGAAGGAATCGGCTAGAAATATTACAGTGGTGCCTCGCAGGACAAAATTAATCCATTCCGTGAGTCTCTTCGTCTAGCGGTTTTTTCGTCTTGCGAAGCAACCCTATTAGCGGCTTAGCGGATTAGCGCTATTAGCGGTTTAGCGGCTATTAAAGGCTTAAGGGATTAGCAGATTAGTTGCTAAAAGGCTATTAGCGGTTTAGCGGCTTAGAAAAAGGGGGTGGGGAGCGGAAAAAATCTCAAGACTCGCAAGACATTTTCGTCTTGCGAAGCAAGCCCATAGGGAAATTCTTCCTGCGAAGCGCCTAGAAAAACGGAAAACCCTTTCGTCTAGCGGGTTTTCCGTCTTGCGAGGCATTCGTCTTGCAGGGCACCACTGTATCTTGTGTAAATCAAGTAAATCAGAAAAATCAAAAAGCTTAAGGAAAAGAATTAGAAAAACCAAAAATAGAACAAGGCCTTAACGGGATACTGGCTACAAACCTCGTTTCATTGAACTATTCAGTTTCCTCAGAAGGAAATAGAAAAATCATAAAGTTTAAATGACCCAAATTCAAACAAGGGTAGAACCCTAAAAATTCCGACGTATTATGATCCTAGCTCGACCGAGGTAAAGCAAAGTTTTAAAACTTGCTATTTAGGTTTTCCAACCTTTTTTTTTTGTAAATTCAGTATTAGAAACTGTACTTTCGAGTCCTCAATCCTTTATTACTGCGCTTTGCTTTGTGCAATTTTTCAGGAGAGAGAAGCCGGCAGCTGAAATCACCACAATGAGCCCTTTGCGGGGGCCAGACAAACTCTTCTCCCTGCCCCCCCAACCCTGCATTGAAGGGGGTTGGACTAGATGGCCGCTGGTGGGCCCCTTCCAAGTCTGGACCTATATGATTCCACTGGGAACTGGGGCAATTGTGATATGAAAGTCCCCCTTTGCTGGGTGGCTGGGCATCTGATATCAGGTGAGAAGCTGTCTTGTAAAAGGAACAGATCATAACATTATGGTGGAAGATTGGGAAAGGTTAAAGAAAATTGATTTAAAATTTACAGATTGTTCTTTGCTGAAAGAAAATTATATGAAGATGATGTATAGATGGTATATGACTCCAGTGCAGTATAAAACCAGTTCAAATATGTGTTGGAAGTGTAAGGAAAAGGAGGGAACATTCTACCCTATGTGGTGGGAATGTAATGAAATTAAAAAGTTTTGGGAGATGATATACAATGAATTGAAGAAAATGTTCCATCTAACATTAGTTAAGAAACCTGAAGCATTTTTGTTAGGGATCGCAGGAAAAGACCTGCCAAGGAAGCTGAAAAATATCTTCATGTACGCGACAACGGCGGCGAGAGTCTTAAGAAGGATGGAAGAACGAGGAAACACCGACTAAAGAATCACGGCAAGAGAAATTGATGGACTATGCAGAACTGGCAAAACTGAGACATAAACTACGGGACAAGGATAACTGTGATTTTAAAGATGAATGGGAACCTTTTACAAAGTATTTAAAGAAACAACAAAGTGAACTGGACTCCTTGGCAGGTTTTGACTAAACACTCACAAACTCTTTATTGACAATAATCAGTCAGATAAATTAAGGATCTGTACAGTTTTGTAACATGCAGAGAACAGCATTTGTAGAGAAACCAGAGGTTGGAACTGAGGGAAGTCGGGGGGGGAGGGGAGGGGGGTTATTTTATGGGGGGGGAATCAAAGACGATATGTTTTAAATTAATATGTTTTGTTTAAATTCTTAATAAAAAATATTTTTTTTTTTTTAAAAAGGAACAGACTAGAAGAAAATGTTTAAAATGACATTTGTGGGAAAAACACACCATAAGCAACAAAGAAAGATGTTAAGTGACTAAGTTAATTTTATGAGAAAATTGGTTTTGGAAAACTGTTACAATGATATACACTGAAATTCAACCAGGGGGATTTGAGGAAGTCACTTAACAATGTTACTAAGATTGGATCAAGTACATTTAAGATGTATGTTTGTTTAAAAATTTTGGAAAATCAATTTGAAAATTTGAAAAAAAGAGAGAGAGAGATGGATGGCTGCTGTAAGGTTACGGAGGAATTGCGAAAGGCCAGAGAGGATGCCTTGGCCAACGGGCTCAGGGCACCTTGAGAAAAAGCGGATATTGAGCTGCAAGACTTCTTATGAAATCGGGGGATTACAGTCTTCAGAGAAAAGATGGGGAGGGACGCAGGAAAGGTGCTCAGAGAGGCCAAAGAGTAAAAAGAGAAAGAGAAAGTGCCAAAGAAAAAGGCAATTCTCTCTCACGAATCATCACCCAAGGAAGCTGAACAGCGGGAGATTCGTGACGCGCAAAAATAAAACCCTTCTCTCGGATAACCTGTGGAACTCCCTGCCACAGGAGGCCAACTTGGGGAGGAGGCAGCGATGCTTCTGAATGCCAGGTTGCAGGAAACCACAGGAAGGGAGAGAGCTCCTCTCGCACTCAGGTCCCGGGATGGCAATCTGGCTGGCCCCCGTAAGAACAGGAGGCGGCTGGACTGGGGGGGTCCCCATTGGCCTCATGCAGCAGCCTGGCTCTCCTGGGGGCTTCGCCGGGGGCAAAAAACTGGCTAGCCCACCCCCCAACTATGGCACTTGGGACCCTTCCCGTCTGCCCTCCCCTTTCCACGCCTCCCACCCAATTCCGAGACATTCTGTGTTCGGAAACCAAAAACAGGTGGTGATGGTGGGGTTGGACTAAATGACCTTTGGAGGGCCCCTCTGGCGCCACGATTCTACGAAAAACCAAGCTTGAAGGTGTATCTTGCAGGAGGCGAACCTGCAAGCGGGACACAAGCCCCATAGCCGCTCTCCGCTCCTGCAACGGGTCAAATCTGCATGGAGCAGAAAGGGGGCTTCCTTCTCATCCGCCCCCCACCCCTAAAAAGGTTCAGTTTCTTTTTCCTCTTCCCCTTGCAATCCTCTTTTATTTCGTGGTGCATTCAGAGCTGGCCGGTTTGTTGTCTGCAAAACAAGCTGCCTCTACTCAGTGTCACGAGGAGCCAGAAAAGGAGGAAGAGGAAGAGAAGAAAGAAGAAGAAGAGGTTTTAAATTAAGGGTTTTAAAATTTGTTGTTAGATGCCCTGAGCCTGGTTTTCTGAACCAGGAAGGGCGGAGTATAAATAAAATTATTAGTAGTAGTATTAGTATTAGTATTAGTATTAGTATTAGTATTATTATTAGAGGCCTCCCTCGCCCTCCTCAAAGGGAACCCAGAGGCCTGGCGGAGAGGCAGAGCCTGCTTGCAAAGGGCACCCGCGGAACTCCCTGCCACTTGAGGAGCCGGAGAGCGGCTTGAGCTCAGGAAGGGAGAAGCAACAGCGATCAATATTGGGGCTTAGATAATTCAAACATATGTGATATGAGACAGCTAAGGAAAAGGAGGAAACAAACAAACATCCGGAAAGGATGGGTGGGAAGTCCAGAAGAAACTATGTATACAGTATATGTATATTTTACATATATATAAAACCCTGTGTATGTGTGTGTGTATAAATTTATTTATTTATACCCCGCCCTCCCCAGCCAAGACCGGGCTCACGGTGGCTGACACCAGGTATAAAAACAATTGATTAAAATACAACTTAAAAACAAGATGAAAACACAACATTAAAATGCAGCCTCATTTTGGTAGATACGATGACAAACACAATAAAAATCACATTTTGAAAAATAATAATGGGAGAAGCAACGGCTGGTGGCAGCGGGAGCAGAAGGGGAGGCGTTGGGGGAAAAGGTCTGGGTGCAGGATCAGGCCAGAGATCTGGGCAAAGCGCCCCACAATGGCCCAGATCCACGGAAGGCAAAGGATTTCGAGACGGTAGATTTCTTGGGGGGGGGGGGAATCTGCATGGCTGTTTGGCTGAGAGACAACCGATTTGAAAGAATCAGAAGAGACTTGCAGGATCCGGCCCCGTGGCCCCTCTTGGCCAGCCAAGGGCCCATGGTGGGGAACCAGCAAGCAGACGTGGGGTTTCCAGAAACTGGCGTTGAGAAGCATCTCTGCCTCCAGTGGGAGAGAGTTCCACAGTCTAACTCCGCACCGAAGAAGCCCTTTACTTTCTCCCTCTGCCCCGAATCCTCCAACATTCAGCTGAGTCTCTCGGTGTCGACCGATTAAGAAATCTGTGCAGCGCTTTCTGTTTTGTTGAGAAACAGCTTGTCAGCAAAAGCCACACCTCATTTGCGTAACGGACATGGAGGGGGAACCTATTTGCATGCTATTTGCATACTGTTGCCAGCCAAGAGGAGATGCCAGAGGCAAACTCGGCCCTCTAGCTGTTTTGGGACTACAACTCCCATCATCCCTGAACCGCTGGCCCTGTTAGCTAGGGATGATGGGTGTTGTAGTCCCAAAACATCTGGAGGGCTGAGTTTACCTATGCCAGGCTCAGCCGCACAAGACCTGCTTTTGGAAACATAGCATTGTGCAGTTGGCAGGGACCCCCAGGGGTCATCCATACCAACCCCCTGTGACGCAGGAATCTCAGCTAAAGCATCCATGACCCAGGGTCACCCCAACTCTGCTTAGAAACCTCCAAGGAAGGGGAGTCTGCCGCCACCGTTTACACGGAGGGGAGTGTAATTTGAGGACCTGGGAGAGACCCGGGTTCAGAGCCCACGACTTGACCACAAAGCTCTCACTGGACTCAGCTCTCAGCCTGGACCACCTCACAGGCTGGTTGCTGGCATTCCTTGAGGACTAGGACCTTGGAGTGAGGACCCACCGGGTGTGAGTTTGGGGGCCGGTCCCTACCTCTCAGCCTAAGCTAATTGGGAGTTAAAGCGCTCACGGATTCATAAATGGGATTGGAGGGCTGGAGCAACAGTGTGGGGTAGTGGTTAGAGTGTGGGACGAGTTCCTGGGAGAGAACAGGGTTCGGATCCCACGACTTGACCACAAAGCTCTCACTGAACTCAGCTCTCAGCCTGGCCCACCTCGCAGGGTTGTTGCAGGGATTAAACGAGGAATGGGGAATTAAACTGGGCATAGACCACCTTGAGCTCCTGGTAGGAAAATTTGGGATTATCAATGCAATAAGCAAGCAAAGAGAAAAAATCAGGCCAACTCCTGGCTCAGTGGCCAGGGAACATTTCACAGAACCGTATAAATGTAGAGTTGGACCAGGTACTCCAAGGGGTCATCCATACCAACCCGCGGCAGTTCGGGAATCCTGTTTGCGCCTGAATCCTGTTCACGGGTTTCCCGCTGAGGCACCTGTGAGGACAGGGTGCGGGGCTAGCTGGGCAACCCCATTGGGCCTGATCCTGCTGCTGCTGCTCTCTCAGTGCTTGAGGAAGGTCTGGTTTTTTTGCTCACTGAATTTGCAAAGAGAGCTCTTTCCCTCCCTCTCCGGGTTCTCTTTGTCTCTTTGTAACCTGAGACTCGGAGGACAGCAAAGCCCCGCTCTGACTTGTCTGCTCAGGGCTGCAGGATCCTCCCCGGAGCAGAACCGGGAGGGGGAGGGGAGGCAGCGGCGCCCCCCCCCTCCCAAAAACCAAAGGTTGCCCGGCTGGCAAAGCCCCGTACCTACTGTCCTGTTTTTCATTCCCACGGAAAAAAATTAAAAGTTATATGCAACTCTGCAGCGGATGCGCTGAATGAGGAAGTCCAGCTTGCCTTCGGAAAATAATATATATCATTTGACTCTGGATTTAATTGCTGTGATTCCCGCATCGCTTGGGGCCGGGCTAGATGAGTCTTGGGTGCCCCTTCGATTTCCGCCCCCCCCCCACTTCTCCCTTAGGCGCCCCCTTACCTTGGAACCGCTGGCATATCTCTCTGCGCTCTCCACGCGCGCAGTGACGGGGACCCCTCTGAGGAAAATGGGCCCCTGAGATCGGAGGGGCTTCCGCTCGTAGACGGCCAGGAAGGGGCTGAGATCACCTGGGGAGAGAGGGAGGCAGGACCGGTTAGGGGACCCCCAACTCCTGCCCCTAATTAACCCACAACCTACAAAAAGTGGGGTGTCCCTGCACCGACTGACCTGGCGCCTCGTCCCGGCGGAGACCATCTCTCTCGTCCTCCGCTTCCAGGTCCGAGTCGTCCAGGGGGGTCTCCCCGCCGGGGTGGGGTCTCTCCAAGCTCAGCATGGGGCCGTCCTGCTGGGGTGCGGGAGGAGGAGGAGGAGCAAAAAGAACCCAGGAGTCCGAGCCCTCATGCCGGGCCCGGAGATCTCCAAAAACTTCGGCACAGGAAATTCTTTCTCTCTCTCTTTCCCCGATTCCGCTGGAAATTTTTACGCACAGGCAGCAGCCGGTCTCTCCAGGCAGCCAGTTCCTGCTCCACCCTGCCTGGTCCGCCTGACTCACGCTCCGGGAAAGGGGGGGCATCCCTCCCTCCCACCCCCCCCCCCCGCTGGTCCCAGGCGGGTCTGGATGCCGGACAGACGTGTTGGGCAGGAAGCGCAGGCTGGCCTCGCCCCGGGCGTCCGAGGATCCCCGCGGGGCGAGGCCAAAGGGGGTCTCCATCTCTTGGAATTAGGATTGCCGGAAGAAATATCAACAACCTCAGATACGCAGCAGACACAACTTTGATACCAGAAAGTGAGGAGGAATTAAAAAACCTTTGAATGAGGGTGAAAGAGGAGAGCGCAAAATATGGTCTGAAGCTCAACATCAAAAAAGCGAAGATCATGGCCACTGGGACCATCACCTCCTGGCAAATAGAAGGGGAAGAAAAGGAGGCAGGGAGAGAGTTTACTTTCTTGGGCTCCATGATCACTGCAGATGGTGACAGCAGTCACGAAATTAAAAGACGGCTGCTTCCTGGGAGAAAAGCAATGACAAACCTAGACAGCATCTTAAAAAGCAGAGACATCACCTTGCCAACAAAGGTCCGTAGAGTTAAAGCTCTGGTTTTCCCAGTAGTGATGTATGGAAGTGAGAGCTGACCATCAAGAAGGCTGATCGCTGAAGAATGGATGCTTTTGAATTCTGGTGCTGGAGGAGACTCTTGAGAGTCCCATAGACTGCAAGAAGATCCAACCTCTCCATTCTGAAGGAAATCAGCCCTGAGTGCTCGCTGGAAGGACAGATCCTGAAGCTGAGGCTCCAATACTTTGGCCACCTCATGAGAAGAGAAGACTCCCTGGAAAAGACCCTGATGTTGGGAAAGATGGAGGGCACAAGGAGAAGGGGACGACGGAGGACGAGATGGTGGGACAGTGTTCTCGAAGCTACCAGCATGAGTTTGACCAAACTGTGGGAGGCAGTGGAAGACAGGAGGGCCTGGCGTGCTCTGGTCCAGGGGGTCACGAAGAGGCGGACACGACTAAACAACAACATCTCTTGGCCCAGCCTCCTGCCCCCCCAGCGGCTAAATGTCCCCAAGGACCCAGCGAGCGAGGTAGACTGCCCCTCCGCCAGGAGGCTCGATTAAGGACGGCAGAAGGGTCCACATGTTCCAAGATTAAAGCCTTTTGGGATACCATATATAATGAATTGAAAAAGATATTGAAGTATAATTTCAGCAAAAAAACAGAGGCTTTCCTGTTGAGGTTAATTGAGGAAATCCAAATGAAAGATGTAAATTTGTTCATGTGTGCAACAACGGCAGCAAGAATACTCCTGGCCCAGAAATGGAAGCAAAAAGAACTCCCCACTTTGGAAGATTGGCAAGTAAAGACAGTTGAATACGCGGAGCTGGCGAAGCTGACAGGGAAGATTCGGAATCGCTGTGACAATTTGTTCCAAAAGGACTGGGGCAAATTTATACTCTGTATGAAAGAAAATTGCAAACAGCTGAATACGTTTGTAGGTTTAAGTTGAAATGTTTGGTGGTAATGGGAAATTAAGGAGCTGATTACTGATAAGTAGGCGATTGTTAAAAGATTGATTTAAGGTATAAAAGTGAATTTAGGAATGTGGAGAAATTGGTAATGAGATATGGAAGTCTGCTAGAGGGAGGGAAGGAAGTCGATGCTTTATTTAAGCAGTGTCTTAAGTCATGAATTATTATTTTTTGATATTGGAATGTAATAAAATATGGAAAACTTAATAAAAATTATATTTTTAAAAAATGGAGGCAGAAGGGTGGGCAAGAGATGTGGAACATAATATAATGTTTGAAGAGTGGGAAAGACTGCGGAAGAAAGGGGTCAAGTTCACCGCATGTACAGTTTTAAAGGAAAATATTATGAAAAGGATGTATAGGTGGTACTTAACCCCAGTAAAATTAGCAAAGAGTTATCACAACAGTGATCATCTCTGCTGGAAATGCAAAGATAAAGAAGGTACTTTTTATCATATGTGGTGGACCTGTCCCAAGGTGAAAGACTTCTGGGAGAAGATTTAGAATGAATTGAAAAAAAATGTTGAAATATACATTTATAAAGAAACCAGAGGCCTTTCTTCTAGGAATAACAGGTTTGGAATTGCCCCAAAAGATGTTAAATTATTTTTGTATGCCACAACTGCTGCGCGAATCTTATTAGCTAAGAATTGGAAAACACAAGAAGTTCCAACAGTGGAAGATTGGCAGATGAAGATGGTGGACTTTTCGGAGCTGGCCGACCTGACTGGAAGAGTCCGTGACCAGAAGGAGGAGGAGTACCAGGAGGAATGGATGAAATTCAAAGACTGTTTAGTTAAATATGTTAAATTAAATTAATTGGACTGCCTGCAAGTACCAGTTAGGCTTAGGATTTAAATGTGTAATGTGATTAATTAATATGTTTAAAGTTGAAATGTAAAGAAAGAAGTGAGTAAGTCAATTTTTTAAGAACTTAGGTTTTGGAAAACCGTTAAAATAATACACAGTGAAATCCAGCCAGAGGGATACGAGGAAGTCACTTAACAATGCTACGAAGTTTGGTTTAAATACAGTTGAGATGTAGGTCTCTTTGTTTGTTTTTATGTTTGTTTAATTTTTTTTTTAAAAACTAATAATTTTTTGGGGAGAAATAAAAAAGGACAGCGGAAGGGGCGGCCGCTGGAAGAGGCCAAAGGGGGTCCTCACCTTAGCCTCGCATCCTGGAATACCCCCAAAGGAAGCCCCCCCCAAGGCAGAATCCGGGCGCAAGAGGAACGCTCTCCCCTCTGGCGTTCAGAAGCATTCCCTGCTTCCTCCTCCAGGAATTTTTCCCGTCCTCTTTTAAAGCGATCCAGGTGGGTGGCCGGGAGTTCCGCAGGTTAACTCTGCACCGTGCCAGGGACCCCGGAGCGCTGCCGCCTGCCTGTGCAGACATTATGGGGCGAAATGGGCCTGGCGCAACAAGGCGGCTCTCTCCGATGCCAGAGGACTCTGCAAATCGGTGGGTGGGATACTAGAGGAAGAGGCACCATATCTGCGAAATATTTAAACAACCTTTTCTCTGTGGGGCTGCCCTCTGCCTGGAGGAGGGGCACATGTGGGGCTGCCTGGGGTCAGTGGGAGGTGAGCCCCAGTGGTATGCCAGCTCCTAGACGAGGTTCACCAAGTCATGTCCTGCTAACCTTCTGGCTAGACTACTGCAACGCACTGTGTATGGGACTACCCTTGAAGATGGCCCCGTGAGAGTGCAAGGAAATCGAACACCAATATTGCACGATTCGCACTGGCTGCCTCAGACAAGGCGCTGGTGCGAGTGCATAAACCTCTATATGACAGAGGCAGAGTGGTGTAGTGGTTAGTGTCAGGCTACGACCGGGGAGAGACAAGGGTTCAAATTCCCCCACTCGGCAGTCATGAAGCTCCCAGGCTGTGAGTTTGGGGGCAAGGCCCTGTTGTAGGGGGGCTGTAGGGTGATCCCTTATATCACCTGAGATGGGGGGTGGAGAAGGAAGGTGCGATAATGCAATTAAACGAATGAACGAATGACTTGGGACCCAAATCTATAATCTCCCAGTGATCAGCCCACTTGCCCCCCCCCCCAAATCCTCTTGGAAAAGGCCAAATAATCTGCCCCAAATCCTTTTGCTGCAGTAAAGCGGTTTGCTTTAATTCTCTGAGAGCAACACAATGGTTTGGGTCATTTGCAGGAAGATTTTGGGGCTTGGTTTTGCTGCCGTGCTAAACTCCCACCAGCCAGGAATTCTATGGGGTGCAGGGCAGCCGGGGGGGCAGCCCCTCGGAGGGGGAAAGAGGAATGCCAGGGGAGAGGGTCTCAACTCTGTATTGCATCTTCTCTCACCCTCTCTATAAGGGTCACAGAATTTTGCATTGGGACCCCGCAGGGTCATCTAGTCCAACCCCCTTTAATGCATTGAACCTAACTTGATCCTCTGCCCCCCCCCCCCAAATTGGGAGCTCAACCGGGCAACCTCGGGAGCGTGCAAGCCCAGCCGGAACGCCACCTTCCTGCACCCTGGGTTGGCACTGCGCCCTCCAAGCGACGCATCCCCACACCGGAAGGTTAAAAGAGGAATTCCCCCCTCTTGACCTGAACTGAAACTGGGAATCCCAGAATTACTCCAGCCTCAAGCAGGGCTTCCTCTTTTGCAGGGGTCAGCAAACAGTTCAGCAGGGGGCCGGTCCACTGTCCCTCAGACCTTATGGGGGGCCGGACTACATTTTGGGGGAAAATAACGAACAAATTCCTATGCCCCACAAATAACCTAGAGATGCATTTTAAATAAAAGAGCACATTCTACTCATGTAAAAACACGCTGATTCCTGGACCATCCGCAGGTCGGATTGAGGCGGCGATTGGGCTGGATCCGGTCCCCGGGCCTTAGTTTGCCAACCCCTGTTCTTTTGCCTCCGGGCCTTGCCTGGAGGCTGTGGGTCGCTTCCAGGCCCAGAAAAGGGGGGAACTGGAGATTCCTGCATTTCAGGGAGGGTTGGACTAGATGACCGCTAGGGGTCCCCCTTCCAGCTCTACCATTCGAAGACTCTGTGGTCTCAGAAGGGGATGGGCTTTCTTTTTCGTTGGAGGTTTTTAAAGAGAGTTTGGGTGGGATTCTTTTGCTGAGATCGTCCAGTGATCTATTGGTAGATCACTGGACGTCTGGGGTAGATCACTGGTAGATCACTGCCCTCCCAAAAGAAGCTCAACAAGTTTGGCTCAACTAAAAAAAACATTTTTGCTTCCTGCACCCCCAAAAATGTGGCTTCCCCCCTAAAAAAACCTCAACTTTGACCTGAACCCCCAAAAAGGGGAGTAGATCACTGCCAGTTTTTTTAACTCTGTGAGTAGATCACAGTCTCTTGGGAGTTGGCCACCCCTAGATGACCTCTGGGAGTCCCTGCCTCTCCCCAACAAAAAGGGAAAAATCTGACTTGAACCACTCAGGATCATAGGCCCCAAATGCAGGAAACCGAAAGGGATCTCTTAGGCTCGTTGGGGGATCCCCAAGCCCTGACTCTGCAAGTCCAGTTGTGAAACTTCCTTAAGGCCCAACAGAACTGCTGGAAGCCAAAAGGAGCCCAGGACTTCCGAAACCTCAGCTGCTTCTATCCTATTTGCAGGCGGGTTGGGCTAGATGACCGCTGGAGGGCCCCTTCCGACACTACAGTTCTACGATTCCTGCAATGACTCAGAGCTATGCTCTCGGTCTACTCGGAAGTAGGCAGCGAGGGTGGTCCGCTTCCTGCTCTAAGAGCAGCTCAGGTAGCTGCCCTGGGGCTCTGAGTAGAGAGGCAACGTGGTGCAGTGGTTAGAGCTAGCCTCTGTGAGAGTCAAACCCCCACCTGGCGGCCATGATGCTCCCTGGAGGGGGGAGTTTGGGGACCAGTCCTTGCCTCTTTCAGTCTCACCTACCTTGCAGGGTTGTGGTTCTGGGGGTCAAACGAGGGGAGGGGGCAAAATGGGCAATAGATCAGCGGTCAGCAGGGGGCCGGTCCACTGTCCCTCACACCTTGTGGGGGGCCGGACTATATTTTTGGGGGGGGGGGGATGAATTAATTCCTATGCCCCACAAATCACCCAGAGATGCCTTTTAAATAAAAGGGCACATTCTACTCATGTAAAAACATGCTGATTCGATTTAGAAAGCAATTGGGCCGCATCCGGCCCCCGGGCCTTAGGTGGCCGACCCCCGCAATAAATCAATAAATGAATAACACTTTCCGGAGCTAACAGACTCCAGCCCGGGAGTCCAGGGATGGATCAAAAGACTCAGGACCCCCCCGCTAAAAAAAGCAGCAGGAAGCTAGACAGTTAGACACGTGTCTCTGAGCGGTGTGGGGACGCCCAAAAGCCTGCAAAGAGGGCGAAACCAGACCCAGACCCGTCCCTCCCCCCCCCCTCGCTGGAGCCCCGGCCCCTATCCGCTCGCCCCCATTCCTGGGGCGCAGAGAGAGAGAGAGAGGACGCCCCCACCTTGCTCCTCCCCAGAAAAAGAACCCAGGCGTCCGGGCCCCTGCCCGAGGAGGAGGAGGAGGAGAAGGAAGTACCGCCCCCCCCAGCCTGCCAAATTCCTCCCCGAGTAGCGGAGATTTCGAGTCATAAGGAGGGGGGGGGGGCAAGAGAAAGGGGGCGGGGCCTCGGGATTTTCCAGGGTGGGGGTCTTTCCGAAGCAAGAGCCCTTCGGATCTGCCAGGGGGGGTCGGGATACTGGGATTTTCCGTGGGGTGGGAGGGAGGGAGGGAGGCAGGCGCGCAGGACCTGGTGGAAATTTACAGATGGGGAGGGAGGCCACTTGGGGGGGGGGTCTCACCTGCAGGGTCCGGGGGGGGGGCGAGCAGGGCGCCGTCGCTGCTGCTGCTGCAGCTGCTGGGAAACCGGCCGGGGGGGGCGGGGAGGAAGGAGGGCCGGCTCCGCCCAGAGGGCCCCGAGCCATGTGCAGAGGGCCGCCAGCGCCGCCCCTGCCCTTCCGCCCAATCCCCAGCCGAGGCCAGGCAGGATGAGCCCCCCCCGACTGCCCTCGCCCAAAAAGGGGTGCTGGTGCCGAGGCGTCTCTCGAGCATGCACAGAGCGCCTTCGCTTCCCGGAACCTGAGACGCGCTTTTCTGCTCTGGGGACCCCGCAGGGTCATCTAGCGCAACCCCGGCCGGGGGGGGGTTCAAGGGGCCACTTTTTGGAATCCCACCCACCCCCATCAAAAAAAGGGGGCCCGATTTGTTTTAGGCAAACCAAGGTCCCTTCCTGCGCGCGCACACCCCACGCCTGTTTTTCCCGAGTTTGTGGCAGAACTGGAGAGTTGGAAGGGACCCCCGAGGTCATCCAGCCCGACCCCGCGCAATACAACGGGCGGCATTCCACGTTTGGCCCAGATGTGGATCCTCTGCCCCCGAAAAACACTGCTTAGAAGGGGGTGTCTCGCGCCTTTGGGGGGGGCTCCCAGGTGCTGGAGAGGAGCAGGTATATTTGGGGTGCTCCCCCCCCCGCAGGCTCCAGCTGGTCGGAGGGAGGGAGGGAATCAGTTGGGGAGGCGGCGCCGGGCGCTGTTTGCCAGAGGAGGCGGGAGGGGGGCGTCTCCCCTGGCCTGGCCCACCCAGGGCGTGGGGGGGGGGCGGGGAACTCCCCGTCTTGACAGTCCGGGAGCCCCGGGAGAGCGAGCGAGAGAGGCGCGGGCAGGTGAGCAGGGGGGACCCAGGGGAGACCCCACCCCGGGCCCAAAGGGAAGGAAACAGGGGGGGGGTCTCTACTTTGGGGTGGGGGAGTGGGGAGAAGCAGGCCAGCAAGGGGGGGGGGGCAGAGCCCTGAAGGCAGAACCCCGCCCTTTGCAAATGTGAAAGGGGGTTTGTAAATTTTTTTTGGGGGGGGGGAGACAGAGCATGCATGCTTTGAGGCTTTGTGGTTTTCTCTGTGCCCCCTGATTCTCCTCTGCAGGGGGTGACAATGGGGGGCAGGGAGAGCACCCCCCCATTCCACATGCCCCCCCTCACATCTCTCTTTCTGCCTTAGGATCTGACAGGATGGGGTCCAAGTTTCCCAGCTGCTTCCCCCGGGGAAGGCGCTCCCGGCGCCACAGCAAGACGGAGCAGAAGGAGCCCCCCACAGGTAAGGAGAGCCCCCCAAGTCCCTTGCACTCCCCTTGGGCAACTTCTCCCTGCCCTAGATGCAGCCCCCACCCCCCAGGGCAGGGGCATGGGGATCCCTTCCCCTTTTGCCAGAGAGCTGACCCGGCCCCTCCACCCCAGGTTTCCCCCCCTTGGGTGCCTTTTGGGAGAATCGCCAAATTGTAGAGTTGGGACCCCAGGCGGTCATCCAGACCAACCCCCTGGAGAGGAGCAGGGGTTGCAAACTCTGTTTTGAGCCTCTCCTCTTCCTTCTCCACCTGCAGCGGCTGCTTCCTCCTCCTCCTCGGACGCCCCCCAAGCCGCAGCGCCGCGGACACGCTCCACGCCGTCCACCAGCAGCGAGACAGACTCCCAGAGCGGAAGGGCCTACTTCAGCGGAAAGGCCAGGGTCTCCTTCCGCCACCAGCTGGACTCCGAGAGGGAAGTGACCAGCTGAGCTCCCCCAGAGGAACACTCCTCGCCCCCCACAGGTGCCCCTGGAGCAGGAAGACTGAGCTTGGGCCCCATAGGAGACTCCTGGCAATATAGGGTGGGGGGTCAGTGCAAGCCCCCCACTCCCCCCCCAGCAAACTCATAAACAGCGAGCGCAGCCTGCCTGTTGGAAGCTACTGGGATGAGAAGAGGGGCTGGGCTGCTTCCCAGGCCCCCCCCGCAAACGATCAGCCCTCCTGCAGAAGATGGGGAGGTCAAATAAGTGAGGGGTCAGACCCAAGCAGAGCCAGGATTTGGGCAGCGACCCCAAACTGGAGCGGACTAGTTGTGGGGCTCAGATGAGCAGATAGGTTTGCAGGCTTGGGTCCCGATCCCAGAGCCCCAGCAGCGGATATGGAGCAATAAAAGGTGTTACTCCCCCGTCCTCGTTTCAGATGTGTGTTTTTTTGCGTCGGGGTTGGGCTGGATGACCTCTGGTGGACCCTTCCAAGACCCCAGCCGCTTCTCAAACCAGGCCCAGCTCACAAGGGGCAGGTGGGTCTCCAAAGAGAGGGGAGGGGGCAGGCCCCAATTCTTTTTGCCACGTTGAGCTGCTGGGCAGGGGGCCCAGCCAGTGTTGCGAGCTGCTTGCGTGTCAACGCCTCTCCTCCGGCGCTGGCGCTGGGCCCAATCCGCCCGCCCGCCCGGTCCAAGCAGAAGACAGGCTGGAGCAGGAAAGAGGGAAGGGCCGAGTGCGAAACCAAACACCCCACCCACCAAAACAGGCAGGCGGCGGCGAAGAAAACACGTCGGGCCGTTAAAAGTGAAAATTAAAGGACGGCCGGCCCCAAAATTGTGGTTCGAGGGTCCTTGTTTTCTGCACTGCGCCTCTTCCGCCCCCCCAAAAAAGTGGAGTTTGGGAGAGGGGGGCCAGGGCAGGCCTGCGGCGGCACCTTCCTCCTCCTGGGCTGCTGGGCGTAACCCCTTATCTCACCAGGGTAATCACAGCCTGGGAACAATTGCGGGCAGGATGGAGAAACCTCAATCGGGATTAGAGGGAGGGAGGGAGGCAGCCCTGCGGAGTCAGCCACCCTCGCAGGGGAGGGGGGGCACCAGCGCCCCCTGCTGGCACCTGGGGGGCACAGGGAGAAGAGCAGGGTGCTGGGCTCTTAAGCGGTTCCTGCGCCAGGAGGGACAGAGAAAGGTCACACCCCTCCCTGTCCAGGAAGACGTGAGGCAGGGATCAGGCCCATCAAGTCGAACAGCCTGTTCTCACAAAGCCGTCCTGTGGGAGGGAGTTCCGCAGATTAACTGTCACAAAACTACGAGTCCTGCAATGCCAAGCCAGGGCAGATCAACCCTGAGAGTGTGGTGTGGAAGGGAGGGCTGGACAAGGTCCAGCGTTCATATCTGGCACCCCCAGCCAGATGGACGGGGCATAAATAAGAAAATTTTTATTATTAATCCTCCCCACTGGGCCCTGAAGCTGCCTGGGTCACAAGGCCTCTCAGCCCAACCTACCTCGCAGGCTCGTGGTGGGGGTGGTTATATATTCCTTGCTACCCTGCCTTTCCCCCTGACAAGACTCGAGGCGGCTTGCAGAGGAAAAAGCTGAAAATACAGAAGATGTGTGAGTTATTGAAGGAGCAGAGAGAAAACCACGTATGCTACCTTGAAATGAAATGCCATGAAAATCCCTGGAAAGAGAAGGAATCGACTAGAAATATTATCTTATGGAAATAAACTAAAGAATAAAAATCAAAAAGCTTAAGGGAAAAAATTGGAAAAACCTAAAATTGAACAAGGCCTTCAGGGGATGCCGGCTACAAACCTCCTATCACTGAACTATTCAGTTTCCTCAGAAGGAAATAGAAAAATCATAAATCTTAAATGGCCAAAATTCAAAAAAAGGGGGGGAAACTCCCAAAAATTCTGAAGTATTGTAATCCTTCACCTAGGTCGAGCTATAAAACTTTTTGAGTTTTATTCTTTAGTTTATTTCTATAAGATAATATTTCTAGTCGATTCCTTCTCGTTTCAGGGATTTTCATGACATTTCATTTGTTTTGCGCGATTTCTCGGTTCTTTGACTGTCTTTTTTCTACTGCGTTTGCTACCTTGAGCTCCTTGCAGGGAAAAAGGGGGATATATAAACACAACGGTAATTCTGACCCCCCCCCCATTCCATCCCAACAAAACCCGGGCGTTTGAGAGGAACCGTCAAAGGCGCTTTGTTTCCGACTCCCACATTTTAATGCAGCATCAAATCAATCTGACAGCAGAACAAAATACGGACTCCCCGAACCCTTCCGCTTCCTGCCTGAGGCCCCCCCCAACCCGCCGCTTTTCAGAGGGTGGAGAACCGGGGCAGGTCATTTCCCAGGATGACCTTGCGCTCCACGCCGTCCTTGGTGATGGCCGCCAGGCGGATGACCCCCCCGCTGGAGCCATCCCGGTCCATGGCCAGGGCGAGGGCTGGAAGAGAGGAGAGTGAATGAGATGAAAAAAAATGTTGAAATATACATTTATAAAGAAACCAGAAGCATTTTTACCGGGCATTGTTGGGAGTGATCTAAATAGAAAGGAATGTAAGCTCTTTTTATACGCGATAACAGCAGCAAGAATATTACTGGCCCAAAAATGGAAGGAAGAAGAATTACCGACAATCGAAGAATGGAGGATGAAGTTAATGGACTATGCAGAACTAGATAAACTAACAGGAAGGATTCGAAACCGGCGGGACCGGAAATTCACAGAAGACTGGAGTAAATTTACAGACTATTTGAAAAGTATTTGTGAAGAGCAGACGACGTTTGTAGGTTTCCAAGAAGTTTTGTGAGGAGTATTATTGGAAGTATTGCAAAAATGGAGAAGGGGGAGGATGATTTGTTAAGAGGTGTAAAGGCAATATAAAGTTAAGAAATGCCTAAGAAGTGGTTAAAACGGTGGATCAATCGAGGTGCTGATGGAAGTCTAAAAAGACTGTATAAGTGATAAGTTTTGTGGTACATTTTACAATTTATTTGTTAAAATCAATAAAAATTATAAAAAAGGAAGAGATGAGAGTGAGGCAGGACACCCCCAGGAGGACTGGGAGACACCCCCACCCCAATTTGAAGGGCCCCCATTCTGCATCCTTACCGTTGGCCGCGAAGCTCAGACACTCCTCCTTGCTCATCCCCGGCTTGTAAGTGGCGTCGACGAAGCCGTAGATGTAGGAGCTGCCCGAGCCCCCGATGGAGAAGGGCTGGCGGACCATCATGCCCCCCATGGGGACAGAGTACACCTGGGAAGGGGGGGGGGGAGACACAGTTATGAGCCAGTCCAGAGGATACAGCCCCCGCCACCCATCAGGGCTCAGAGAGTCAAGCGTAGGCTCCCGTGCCGGGGATTCAGGCCTGGCCCTGTGGGTGGGGAGGTGCCCGGCCAGCCTGCTTTGTTTGGGGGGCAGCCCCCCCACCTCACCTGTCCCCCTTTGCGCTTGTCCCAGCCTGCCACCAGGATCCCAGCCGTGAGGTCCTCTCGGTAGCGGTAGCACATCTCCTTGAAGAGGCTGGCGGCTGTGTGCACCAATGGGCGCTCGTCCAGTTCAATGCTGCGCAGTATTTTTTTTGGGGGGGGGGGAGAAGAGAAACGGGTCACACACAGAGCAAGCAGGGCGGAGACTGGCAGCCACAGGGGGCCGTGGACATCCACGCAGGCCAGACACCACCAACTCTAGAGTTCCCCAGAAATCTTCCTCGTATCTACGGGACGGCCTCTCCTGGTCTGCCCCACAGAGGACCTTAAGGTCCATGAAGAACCATAGTTTAGAGGTCCCGGGCCCCAAGGAAGTCAGACTCTCCTCCCCCAGGGCCAGGGCCCTTTCAGTGGTGGCTCCGACCTGGTGGAACACTCTGTCCCATGAGACCAGGGCCCTGCAGGATTTAACCTCCTTCCAGAGGGCCTGTAAGACAGAGCTATGCCACCTGGCTTTCAACTTGAACTTAGCCTGATCTTTTGTTCCCCTTCCTTCCCTCCCACTCCCCTTTTTATGAAGATTACCCGCTCTGGGATCTCACAGCTAACTCTCCCCTGGTCTCCTCGCTGGCCCAAATAGGACTAACTTAGCCAGCTAGCCCTGGTGATCATCTAATGTTTATTGGATGGATTTCCCCCCTACATTGATTCTTTAATTCTGAATTTATTGTTGTTCATGTTTTATGCTGTATTTTATGCTGGTTTTTTGTTGCATTAATTCAGTGTTTTAAATTTGTTGTTAGCTGCCCTGAGCCCGGTCTTCTGAACCGGGAAGGGTGGGGTATAAATAAAAATGTATTATTATTATTATTCTCCTGCAGCCTTCGTGCATAAGCACAGCCCTCCCAGTGACACCTGCGTAGCAGGGGCTGGACTAGATGGCCCTTGGGGGCCCCTTCCCGCTCTACGGTTCTATGATTCCCCAAAGTTAAAGCATTAGATCCATGTCTCTGGATTAGTCAAGCCCTGCCCCGTGTGAACTCCTGACTTGGCAGAATCTCCAGCTGGGAAGAACGTTCCCCAAGAACAGCAAAAGAATATGTTAACAGGCCTCTCCTTCTTCCAGAGCCGAGTTCTGTCACCAGGTGAAAAAGAGTGTGGTTCTATGGAGCCCCAGCAGGCCTGCTGGCTCAGGGGGGCCAGAAATGCACCCCCCACCTACCTCCCCTGCCCCCAGGACCCCCACCCTCCGTACCTGTGGAAGCCCAGCTGGTACGTAACGGCGTCCGCGATGGCCTGGGTGTCGGCAGCGGAGCCCGAACGGCAGCAGAAAATGTGGTCGTGGATCTGCGTCAGCTTGTCTGTGACACGGTTGGCGATGTACGAACTGCAAGAGGGAGGCAGGGGGCGGCATAAGCGTTGGGAGTGCATGGCCCAAAAAGGATTTCAGGGCGGCTGCTTCCGAGGGGCCCAGAAGCCGCCCATAACCTCCCGAACCGGAAGGGGAAATCACACGCTGGAAGCTGGCTTATTACAGTGTCTCGTACCCCTCCTCACAAGGGGTCTCTCTCCCAGCCCTACCCAGGGAGGCTGTTGGGGACTGAACTCTGGGGGCCTCCTGCGTGAAATGAAGGGGCTCTGATGCGCCCTCCCTCCAATTCAGAGCAAGATTCCGGTCCTCATGGCTCTGGAGAAAGGGCAGAATTGAAAAGGACCCCAGGAAGCAGCTTCACGTTAACTCAGAGCTCACTGCCCGGCACCAATGGCTCACCGCATTGCTGATTTGTTTAAGAGCAATGAGTTGCTTTGCATTTTGCAGTGTTTATTATGTAACTAGGCTAAGGCTAAAAGGGATGCGGATGGCGCTGTGGGTTAAACCACAGAGCCTAGGACTTGCCGATCAGAAGGTCGGCGGTTCAAATCCCCATGACGGGGTGAGCTCCCGTTGCTCTGTCCCAGCTCCTGCCAACCTAGCAGTTCGAAAGCACGTCAAGTGAAAGTAGATAAATAGACATCGCTATGGCGGGAAGGTAAATGGCATTTCCGTGCGCTGCTCTGATTTTCCAGAAGCGGCTTAGTCCTGCTGGCCACATGACCTGGAAGCTGTTCGCCGGCTCCCTCGGCCAGTAAAGCGAGATGAGCGCCGCAACCCCCGAGTCGGCCACAACTGGACCTAATGGTCAGGAGCCCCTTTACCTTTAGGCTAAGGCTGCTTGCAGTAAAGCTTTGAAACTCTCTTTTTTTATTTAAGCAATGGCTTTCCAGGGTTTCAGGCAAGGTGACATTCCCAGCCCTACCCATGAAGCTAAGGCCTTCTGCATGCAGGACAGGTGCTCGACTGCTGAGCTACGGCCCTTCACAAAACAGTGCCATCTTCTTGCAATTCCTCTTATTATTCTTCCTGGGATGGCATTCTGCTCCCAGCCACCTGAGAACAGAGGGAAATGCCTCCCAGGAAAAGCAATGTGGAGCTGGTTTTCTCAGAGGGTGCTGGGAGGCCCTTCACACAGACACCCCCTTGCCTCACTCACCCCGTGGTGGTCCTGGAGTCAGCACCGATGACGACCCCACCGTCAAACTCCACAGCCATGATGGTTGTCTGAGGAAGGGGAGGAAGAGGGTGAGGAACAAGCAAGGACCGTGGGGCCAAGCCCAGATCTCCAGGGCTTGCTGGAATCATAGATTTGCAGAGCTGCAAGGGCTCCAAAGGGTCATCCAGCCCAACCCCCCGCAATGCAGGAAGGGAGGAGGAAATCCCACCAGCTGCAGCTTCTTCCATTGCTGCCGTCTGGGTTGGGAAAAGGAAGGGCGACGTCACGCATAGTTTTAAAAAAGGATTGGGTGAATTAATGGTGGAAAAGAGGGCTCTTGAGGTTGGAGGCCTCAATGCTTCTGAATTGTTGTGAATAACACAGTTATTGTGCTCAGATTCTGCCTGCTGGATTCTTTTTCTGTGGCAGAGTGCAAAGCTCTGATTATTATTTTCACAGTGTGATTTATTTTATTTTGCTTTACACATCTTGCTTTGTGATGGCTTCGGATATACACAAACCAACCAACACTATTCCCCCCCCCCCCTTTTAATTGTGACAGCATTTAGTTGCAAATATGTTTGGCTGTTAAGCTGCTTTGGGCTGCCCTGGGCAAGGAGAAGGGGCTAAGAAATTCAACAGGTAAACAATGACAGCCACAGGGGCAGTGATGGAGCAGGGCCTCTGGGAGAGACCAGGGTTCGACTCCTGCACCCTGCCATGAATCTCACTTGTGGGTGTCTCTCTCTCAGCCCAACCTACACAGCAAAGCTGTTGTGATGATAAAACAGAAGCGGCAGCAGTGAGCAGTGACCATATGCTGCCTTGAGGTCTTTGGAGAAAAAAGGGGCAGGATATAAAACGTAGCAAAGGGGCCTTCCTTACATACCCACCCCCAAACTCGGCCCTCCAGATGTTTTGAGACTACAACTGCCATTATCCCTAGCTAACAGGACCAGTGGTCAGGGATGATGGGAATTGTAGTCCCAAAACATATGGAGGGCTGAGTTTGGGGATGCCGGCTTTAGGGGGCAAAAAAATTCCTCTTCCACCAAGCCTTGGGCTGACTACCATCCTATGTATTTTGAAATGTGCTTTTTGGGGGGAGTATTGTTTTGTTTTGTTCTTATTTTTATTATGTATTTTACATTCTCATCTTGTACACTCATGCAGCATACAAATTTAATAAATAACAATAGGACAGTAGTAATAAATAACTGGTAAGTTGCCCTCTGTGTGTGCCTACCAGGGAGCAAGCCTGCCTGTGCGGGGTGGAGAGAGAGGGTTGCCACCTTTGTTCTGGCAAAATACAGTGGGGGGGGTGCTTTTTATTCTGAATCTAGTTCTGAAGGGACTTCAAAGCAATCCATTACAATCTACTGCAGCCTCTGGGATCTGTCTCCCTCTATCACACACGCGGGCACAAGAATTTGTGAATCTGCCTGTGCTTGGCTACGCAGAGCTCAGACACGGGCATTGGGGTGTGTGTGTGTGTCCCTAAATGGCCATCGAGAGGGAGATTAGAGACCGGGAAATGTGGGACAAAGCTGCTCCAAGGCAGCACGATGAAGCCTTTTAATTAATAATAATAATAATAATAATAATAATAATAATAATAATGTGGTACATCAGGTTAAGTACTTAATTCGTTCCGGAGGTCCGTTCTTAACCTGAAACTGTTCTTAACCTGAAGCACCACTTTAGCTAATGGGGCCTCTCACTGCCACTGTGCCGCCACCGTGCGATTTCTGTTCTTATCCTGAAGCAAAGTTCTCAACCCGAGCTAATATTTCTGGGTTAGCGGAGTCTGTAACCTGAAGCGTATGTAACCCGAGGTACCACTGTAATAAATTTTACTTATACCCCGTCCTCCCCGGGCTCAGGGCGGCTAACACCAGTAAAATTACAGTAAAAACATGATATGGGGGGGGGGGATAATTTAAACTACAGGTTAAAATGCAATTTATTTTAGCCTCGTTTTAAAACCATAAGGGGAGGGAAACATCAGGGTCAGACTGAATCCAGACCAAAGGCCTCTTTTGCATCTAAAGGGGGGGGGCTATCCTGCATTACACAGGGCAGGGGGCCACCCTGGGGGGGGGACACACGAGGCGCTGACTCCCAGGCCAGCCAGGCAGCACAGAGGGGGGGGCAGCCTCTTCGGGGCAGGGACCTGGGCCCCCTGACCCCCTCCTTCTCCCCCCCCCACGAGAAAAGGAGGTAGGACCTGCTCCCCCCCCCCCCCAGGCCTGGGCCTCCCTGGCGGGGTTGTTGTGGGGCGGGGGGGCGGCGAGGGGAGCCCCCCTGTCCCCCCCCAGATCCCCCTCCCCCCCCTCCCTGACTCACCCCGGTGGTGACGGCCTGCTGGGTCCAGTCCGGACACCGCGCCTCCATCCCGACGCTCGGCCTCAGCATCGCCGGCGCCGCCATCTTGGATCTGAGCTACGGCACTGTCGCGAAACCGCCGAGCCATCGAGCGCGGCGCGCTTTGCGGCGCGGGAGGGAGAGCCGGGCACGTAGAGCTGCGAGCGCGGAAGAGGGGCGGCGTCTGCGGCCAGTTTCCGGGTCCCGGAGGAGGGGCGTGGTCACGCCGCAGAGCTATAAATGGTAGAAGGGAGGCCTGCGCCGATCTTCCGGGTTTTGTTTCTTCTCTCGTTTTAGTCTGCTACGTCAGGGGTCAGCAAACTTTTAAAAAAACATATATATTTATTAATTTTTACAAAACGTTTCCAAAGAACATATTTTCTTATCTAATACAATATTTTGGACTTCCATCAACCATATCTGAAGATTTTTCAATCTTTATCACTCAGTCTGCATTTCATTATTTTCACTATTACTTTTAACAGTCCTTCACTAATAATTCTCTTTATACTTTTCTCTGCAATATTTCACATAGTCCTCCTTTCAAAACTTCTTGCAATCTGTTGATTACAATTGCTTTTCCAATAGTTAATGTATTTACTCCAGTCCTCTGAGAATCTCTGGTCCCGCAGGTTTCGAATCCTTCCTGTCATCTTACCTAATTCTGCTAGTCCATTAAGTTCGTCTGGCATTCTTCTTTCGTCGGTAGTTCTTCTTGTAACTTTTCCAGCAGGGGCCGGTCCACTGTCTCTCAGACCTTGTGGGGGGCCGGACTATATTTTGAAAAAAATAATGAACGAATTCCCATGCCCCACAAATAACCCAGAGATGCATTTTATGCATTTTATTATATGAGCCTTTTACTCATGTAAAAGCACACTGATTCCTGGACCATCCGTGGGCCAGATTTAGAGGGCGACTGGGCCTCATCAGGCCCCGGGGCCTTAGGTTGCCTACCCATGTTCTGTTAGGTTTCTGTTTGTGCCACTGTGCAGTTTTTGGATCACAAGACTCTGTTTACATTCCAGAGATTCCAGACTGTTGGAAGTCTCACAGGAGATGGATGTTGATATTACCAGTTTCCTGTTTCTTTGTACCAGTTGCCTCTCTGCTTTCACAGAGAGAGGATGTATATTTCTTTCCTGCCTGCGTAGTTAGAAATAAAACTCTTAGCAATGTAGCTCATATTTCTCATCCTTCTGCTCCTGCTGTATACTCTGCTGAATGGGGAAGGTGCCTGGAGCCTCATCAAAGGCTTAGGTCGTTAATCACGTCGGAGGACTCGACCGGAGGAGTAGCTCAGTCAAACGCAAGTTCCAACATGTCCTACGTATTACAATTGTGTACCTCGGGGAGGATCACAGCATAAACACACACAAAGCACATAATAATAAAAACACGAGCAAAAGCGAAGCAACAGCTGCTTCCAGAAAGACATTCCAAAGGCTGTTTATAAGTCTATATTTTATTGCACAGCTCCTCCTCCCAAGGCAGAAATTTCAGAATTTCATTTTTCCTTATCTTTGCGCCCAGCCTTGTCTGGGCACCCAAAAAGAAAAGGTGGCAGCCTTCCTCTGGTCTTCCTTCCTTTTGTGTGTGTGTGGGGGGGCGGGAGGTGCACATTTTTCCGGCGCTCTGAAGCAACCCACCAAACTCCCGCCAGAGCACTAGACTGAAAAAGGAGTGTTTCGGTCCAGCATTCTGGCATAAGCCAGAGTGCCAGACCAAGAACGCTGGACATTCTGGCATCGCTTCAGAAGCCGGGTTTGGCTTCTGTAATTCCAGAATGTCCCACTTAAAACGGGGCAGTTGAGTGGTAGTCAGAATCTCCTTTCTTGCAATTTGAAGCCATGTGAGTCCTGCCCTCCAGAGCAGCGGAAAACAAGACTGTTCCTGTAGTGATCAGGTGGGATTACTTAGAGGAATTATAAAAAATATGGAGCAAGCCATTTGTGTCAGCAGTGAAAGCATTGCATTGACTGGGTTTGATTCATGGACCATAATTTCTGATCAAATCCCACAAGCCTCTGCACCTCTGCCATTTGCTATTTCTCTGCCTGACAGGCACGTATCAACATTCTGAAACACAGGCCAGTTGTCCACCAGGCATCCTGGACCATAAGGATAGCAGGTAGCTTATTTTATGTACCTTTCCTTGGTTTTGTTAATCTTAGGGCCAGGAAATAGGTATCTTTATCGCCTCCTATGTGAAACTATCTTTCCTTGCCATCCTTCCTCTCATTTTTACTGCTTGTTTATGACCTCCAGGGATGCATTCCTCCTTTTAGTCCTGTTTTATTTACCCCAGAATGTATGCATGCTCAAATTAGCTCTTTGTAGTTTTAACTTTAACTTTGTCCCCACGTGGGGTTTTTTTAAAATGCTGTAGCAGGAAACACCCCCCCCCAATCATTCAGTTTGTACCAACTCCACGCACACTCACACTCACACACTACATACACTACCCTTCTGTTATAAATTCATAGAAAATCAACCATACATCGGATTTGCACTGTTCCACTTTTATTTTACTCCATGAAGGAAGGACTACAAAATGGGGAAGGTTTGATACAGGGCAGCCATAATCCCTTCAGCATCCCAGCACACCCACAGGAGCCCTGCCCAGTTGCTATGCCAACCCTGATGGTCCCAGACAGAAGACCATCAAGGTCACAAAGAACTTGCATATGGGAGTGGATTCAGCACGGACTGGAACAAAGGACAATGATCAGATCTTCCCTCAGGGGGCAGGAAACTGCAAACTCCCCTCTGTCACCTGGAAAGTACTCATGGGGAGGGGGAAAGGGGGAACCAGCCAGGTGACCGGACACTCAGGTTACCACCACAACTCCTCCCTCAACCCCTCCTTTCTGTGATGTATGTATCTGAGGGGTGGTCTTAGGTTACACCCCTTCTGTATGTATGATGTATGTATGATGTTTCTGGGGGTGGGCTTGATCTACAGGATGGGAATTTCAAAAGTCTTTATAAGCCCTTGCACAGCATTTTTTCTGGGTCCTTCCTCTCTCCTGCAAGTGAGGAGAGCACCCTGTTGCAAGAGTTCAATCAAGGCCAAGCGTACAGGCTGCTGTTTTGGTCCAAGTTATCCTGGTTGGTGTCTTTGTTTTTGTCCAAGGGAGCCCTCAGATTTTTCCGGTAACAAGTCCAGCCCCGCTCCCCTCCCCAAACCAGGTGCACATGAACATAAGTTCAACCCCCTACACAAACACAGGTGCATTCACAACATTATGCCAAAATAAGGCGAGAAACCTCCATTTCCCTTGTAACCTGAAAACTGACCAATCAGGAGCCACTTCGTTTGGCAGCCGCCCAATCAGAAACAGCGCTGGCAGCCCCTTAAACTTCAAATCCCCTTAATGGACAATGGCCTTCATAAGAAGAGCTGCGTAAATAGCAGACAAACGCTGCAGCGCTCAGAAAAACCCTCTGCAAAGAGCAGGTCAACATCTCACCCATCAAAGAGCAGGGCTTAAAACAGAACCATTAAATCATAGAACTGTAGAGGTGGAAGGGACCCCGAGGGTCATCTAGTCCAACCTGGTGCAACCCGGGAATCTTTTGCTTTACAGAAAAGCTCAAGATACACGTTGATCTACCTACACTGAGTTGTTATCTCTGAGAAACGTAGAAAATAACGATATATTTACACGAATTCTTCAAACTTAGGCGACCCTTTAAAAATTAGCTGATGAAGGTACATCGAAACAGGGCCCTGTCCTGGTCTCTGATCCATAATTGTCTTCTGCTCAATGATTGAAACTAAGATCTTCACGTCGAACCTGACTATGGACTAACGTGAATTTTTCTCTACTCATAAACTCTTATCTCTAATTCTGTAACGAATTATTGTGTTATACATATCCTTATGAGTTTGAGTTTGTAATCCTTGTCAGAATACTTACTTTTGAATGGATTAGTTTTTGTTACTATTGACTATTGATTTGCGAATAGGGACCACTCCCACTACTGAAACTTATACTGGCCAGAGTTCTTGGTGTGCTTTTTACTTGGTATTTTTAATAACAAGAACTCCAACTTATTTAACGTCGTTCTCTACCGACTGAGCTTCCCCAGGTTTGTGGAAATCATCAGTTAAGTCAATAAAACCCTATTATATGAATGGAAAGCAATGGAAAAACACTGTAAATATCCAAGCAAAGTGTTTTATTTTGTACAGGAGGGTAAAACAAGAAATACAAAAGCATAAATAAAGTGTTTCTGAGCCGCAGTGCTGGGCAGAGCAGGGGTGGCCATGATCCCAGAAGCAGAAGAGCACCAACTCGGACCTTTTCCTCTCAGCTGTCAATGGGCCACCAGACCTGATAAAGGACAGACAGAACAATAATACTGTATACTCACAATATTGGCACAAGAGACTGGAGGAGCGGAACTGAGCTGACATAACTGTGATGCCAAAAGGAATGTAAAATATTTGCTCCGAGAGGAAAAGGCAGGCAATACACTGACAACTTGACTGACAGGTGACAGGTCATGACTCAAATGTCTGTCTGTCACTCCACCTGTTTTATGGCAGGGCATGAGATTTGAATGAAGCTTCTCTGAAATGAATTGTGGAGGGGAAATGTAAATTCTAAAAGGAGTTACATGCCTTTGTTTGGGGCTTATTCTTTCCTGGCTTAGAGGTTGAAAGCTTATCGCAACAATAAATAAGGGGCTTAATAGCTGCTTCTTGCTTTCCTGTACCTGGTCTCCTGATTTATCCTGACTGGGGAAAGGACCTCGCGGGGCGCCCTGCAACCAGGGATACCCAGATTTCAAGTCACCTTGGCAACCACAAAAGGACGATGGGGCTGAACAGCCCCTTTTTGCTTGCATTTATTTCTCTGACCTGCGTGAGGACCTCTGGGGATAACAGTACCCAGATTTCCACTCAAAACCAGGGTGCAAACTGGGAGTTGCCTCAGGGCATGCACAGAGTGCACACAATGGGTGGGCAAAGGGGGATGCTGAATTGTGGGCCGTCTCTCTCATCCCCCTTTGGCCTGAGACTCCTGGCACCCCCTGCCCTGCCTCCACCCGACCCAGGCATGTCCTGCATTGCTCCTGCCGTCAGAGAAGAGTCCTCAAGCCCCTTGGGAAAACAGATCCCCAAGCCCAGCATAAAGGTAAAGGGACCCCCGACCATTAGGTCCAGTCGTGGCCGACTCTGGGGTTGCGGCGCTCATCTCGCTTTATTGGCTGAGGGAGCCGGCGTACAGCTTCCAGGTCATGTGACCAGCAGGACTGAGCCGCTTCTGGCGAACCAGAGCAGCGCATGGAAACACCGTTTACCTTCCCGCCGGAGTGGTACCTATTTATCTACTTGCACTTTGATGTGCTTTCGAACTGCTAGGTTGGCAGTAAGTCCAGCTTACCCTCCCTCTTTTTCCTGGCCAAAGAGCAGGGCCCCTGTTAAGGGAAAATCTAGGTGCGAGGCTGCTCAGTCCCCCAGCTCATCGGGCAGAGCCCGTGGGTCCCTGCGGAATAAAGGAAGGAGTCCAGCCAACCGGAGCAAATAGCTGTAGACCAAAGTTTATTGCAGCGGGTGCGCTCCCGTCGTTCGGTCCCAGCGCCTGCCAACCTAGCAGTTTGAAAGCACCCCCGGGTGCAAGTAGATAAATAGGGACTGCTTACCAGCGGGAAGGTAAACGGCGTTCCGTGTGCTGCGCTGGCTCGCCAGATGCAGCTTATCACGCTGCCCACGTGACCCGGAAGTGTCTCCGGACAGCGCTGGCTCCCGGCCTGTAGAGTGAGATGAGTGCACAACCCTAGAGTCTGGCAAGACTGGCCCGTACGGGCAGGGGTACCTTTACCTTTAATGCAAAAAGCATGAGGATCCATGAGGATCCGTGCTTCAAAACCACGTTTTTGGGCCACAGTATGGCCAGGCAGGCGTGGATCCGAGTTTTCTGTGGTGCAGGCTGTGCCCCTGGAAATAATGTGTGATTTGACTGTGATTTAGGTGTGGCCCAATGCAAAAAGCATGAGGATCCATGAGGATCTGTGCTTCGAAACCACGTTTTTGGGCCACGGTATGGCCAGGCAGGCGTGGATCCGTGATTTTTGTGGTGCAGGCTGTGCCCCTGGCTATGATGTGTAATTTGACGGTGACTTTGGACTGATCTAGTGCAAAAATCATGAGGATCCGTGCTTCAAAACCACGTTTTTGGGCCATGGTATGACCAGGAAGCCGCGGATCTGAGTTTTTTGCGGTGCAAGCTGTGCCCCTGGCTATGATGTGTGATTTGACGGTGACTTTGGGCTGATCTAGTGCAAAAAGTGTGAGGATCCATGAGGATCCGTGCTTCGAAACCACGTTTTTGGACCACGGTATGGCCAGGAAGCCGTGGATCCGTGATTTTGTGGTGGATGCTGTGCCCCTGGACATGATGTGTAATTTGACAGTGAGTTTGGGCTGATCTAATGCAAAAATCATGAGGATCCATGAGGATCCGTGATTTTTAACCATGTTTTTGCGCCATTGCAGCACCACAAAGCATTGATTTTGTTGGTTCTGCCTACAGACTAAGAAGTGGTCTACAGTATAATGGTGTTTTTATTTTGTTTCAATATAAAAATCATATGAATTCATGAGGATCCATGCCTCAGATCCATGTTTTTGTGGTGCTGCAGCGCGGCAAAGTGTTGGATCCACGTTTTTTATAGTCCAGTTTGTAGGCGTGCCTTCCAGGTGTGATTTGACACTGCATTTGTTGGAGTTATTTATAAAAAAGTGGAGGATCCATGAGGATCCATGTAGATCTGCCTTTTACGCAGACCCGATTGGTCTCAACTAGGGCCAGGGCCTTTTCAGTACTGGCCCCGATCTGGTGGAACGCTCTGTCACAAGAGACTAGGGCCCTGCAGGACTTGACATCTTTCCGCAGGGCCTGCAAGAGGGAGCTGTTCCACCAGGCCTTTGGCCAGGGCACAGTCTGACCCTTATGTTTTCCCTCCCCTTATGGTTTTGATCTATGGGCTGCTTTTAAAATGAGACTGCATTTTAAATTGCATCTTAACCTGTGTTTTAAATTGGTTTCCCTCACCCTGTTATGATTTTACTGGTGTTAGCCGCCCTGAGCCCGGCTCTGGCTGGGGAGGGTGGGGTATAAATAAAATTTATTCTTATTGTTATAATTAAGGTGCAAGCTCGGAAGGTGATTGCTTCGGGGCATGCACAGAGTGCACACGACGTGCACGGATGGGCAAGATGCTAAACCACAGACCAGCTCCCCCATGCCCTTTCGGCTAGAGGCTCCTGGCACACCCCTCACCCCGTTGCCCACCCATATTTACGTCCCCACCAACGCAGAGCTTTTTCCCTTGCAAGACTTGACCTCACGCCACCCGCGACCCTGCAAGGAATATTCCCGCAAACTCCACACCCGGAAAGGCTTCGTTTTAGTTGTGGCACAAAGGCAGGTGGAAACCAGGGTGCCACGTGCTTTCTTACCCTGCGCCTTTCCCACGGCAAATATCTAAACCCCGTGCAGAAAGGAAAAGGTCAAATTGCTCTGACTTCTCCGGGGTTTCCTTTCTACGGAACAGCCTTAGGCGAAAGTATAAAGGTAGCAGAATTTCTGAGAGATGCTATGAAACTACGTCGCTATAAAGACACTGTTTAACCTTATTGCCTTAGAATATCGTTTTATAAGCAGACTCCAGTTTTATGCCTTGACTTATATACTTTCGTGGACTCTCTGCATGCCAGTTAAGTAGATTGATTGATTGATTGATTGACTGATTATTGGAAACGGTGTGTACAGAAGGGGATGGGGGGAACAAAGACTCCCGCGTGTCTCCCCCCATCACAACCTTGTGTCCCCTGATGCTGCTTCGGGTCAGGATCGGGTCCGTCTAGGTGACGAGGAGCTGCTGGGAGGCCGGGAGGCCGCAGGATTCTTTATGGGCGTCAAAAAGCTCCTTCAGGGCCTTGACGTAGAGAGCGTGGAAGCTGTTCACCTCGTCCTCGGTGGGGCGCGGGCGGAGCGGGACCGGGATAGGCTTCCCCACTGCAGGAAGGAGAGGAAGCATGGGCAGTTGGGGGGTTTGCTCTGCCCCTCGTCCCCACCCATGGCAGCCAGGGCCTTCGCACCCCGTCAGCTTTGCACCCTGGCTTGGGATTCAGGGGTGGGTTAAGTGCAGGAACCCACGGGACCCCCGAGGGTCATCCAGCCCAACCCTCTGTAATGCAGGAATTCCTGAATGGTGGCCAACCAAGCTCTGCTTAGTAACCTCCAAGGATGAGGAGAAGGAAGTGTGTGTGTGTGTGTGTGTGTGTGCATGTGTGCAATCTCCGCTCCCTCCATAGCAAGCCTCATAAAACGAGCCTGCTCATTTGATTCCTGCAGAGGGGTTGGGCTTGATGACCCTTGGGGTTCCCATCCAACTCCACAGGTCTCCAATTCAGTTCTAGGAGGGGCGAAAGCACCAAAAGCTGCCATTTTGTACGATGCTGAAGAGTTTGTGGCTCTTTGCAAGCAGGTTGGTGAATTGGGATTTTGGGGTGCAGGGAGAAAGCTAAGGAAGGGATGGGGAGCCTGATTGGTCCTTACCCACCACCGTGAGGGGGGCAGCCATGGGCTGGATCCCCCAAGAGGTGCTGGAGAAGAGGCCCCTCCCGCTGAAGAGACAAGGGGCGAAGCCGATGAGCTGCTTGAAACCAAGCTGGAAGCGGCGAGCGAAGCTGCCCTCGGGGAAGCGGATCTGTCGGAAAATGTCATTCTCCCCGAAGGTGTAAACGGGCACCAGGTCAGCCCTGCAAGGAGGAAGAGAAGGAGGAAGGTGTGAGGAGACCCAGAGCGTGGGAAGTTAAGTCCTATTCCTTGCGGGGTGTTCAAGTATGGGGTTTTACGCTTTGTTATGTGAGCTGATTTACTTTCTGTTTTGAGAGAGGGAGAGACAGCATGTCACTGTGCTCTCCCGGGTCGTTGATTTATTTTGCTGCTGTACAATAAATCACTTCTTAGATTAGAAGGAGCTGCGTACAAGGGTTTCTCCGCATGCCTCAGATTTCTACACTCACACACGCTATCTGTTATACTCTGCTGAAGCCAGTAGGAGCAGAGCAACGCATTGGAAGAGTCAGCCGCCCAGGCGATTTGGCAGGCTCTTGAGAGGGTCCATCACAGAACCACAGCAGGAGCCAAAATCATTGTCACCAGAAGTTTGTTTGAGCTGAGGCTACGTCCGGGAGACAGCATCAGAGAACATGTGACAAAAATGGTGGCTGTGTTTAACCGACTGAGACAGTTAAACGTGAATTTTCCAGAAGATTTGAAAGTTCACATTCTTCTGAGCTCACTAGACAAGAGTTATGACAATTTGTGCCTAACTCTAGAAGGCATGCCCCCTGCCGACCTAACATTGCAGTTTGTCTCGGGTCGCCTATGCGATGAGGAGGAACATCGGCAGGGGGGGGCACGCTGGCCCAGGCAGTCCTGCTTCTAGGAGTGGGGGGGGCAGTGAAAGAGGACACTGTGAAGGCTTCTGCTACGAGACATTATTGTTGTGGCTCGGAAACCCACCTGCGTAAACGGTCCCAAGGAAGCTGCACAGAATGCATCCAAGGCCGTCATCATCTGCTGCCATCTAGTGGCCAAATAATTGTACTAATTTTTTTGTAATAGATGAAGATACAGCACAGTAGAAAAGGTTTGAGTAAAAACACAGTGGGGTGGAGCGTCCACTTATGGAACAGTGGAATTATTTGTTAGGAAGGTTACTGTGAAAATGTATGAAAAATGTAATGATAAATTATACAGCAAGGAAGGGCAGGGACCTTCCGTTCTCGCAATTGCTTCATTGGGGCAAAATCCACCAGGAAGCACTGCCATGCTCACGCAGCCCGAGATATTGCTGACCTGCGCCCAACCCCCCCGGACCCCCCCTTGCCCCCTTGGTGCCCCTACCCATGTTGCAGCGCCAGGCGCACGAAGCCCTTCCTCCCCTGAAGGCGGACGCGATGCTCTCCGGGGGCGCTGTCCAGGGACTCGGAGGCGCCCCCCACCACGATGGCCACCGCGTGCCCGGGGGGGCCACTCAGGAGGAAGTCCAGGGACCGTTTGTTGACTGGGACCATCCCTGGAAGTGGGAGAAAGCAAAGGTGTTTGTGAGTGTGAAACATTTCCAGGGGGGTTCCCTGCTTTGCAGAGGGTTGGACTAGAGGACCCTCGCGATTCTCCTCCAACTCTGAAATTCTGCGAGTCTATTAAAGCACAAAAGGGTCGCTGGCAAAGGATCAGCGTATCTGGAAGTGGTTGGAGGAGAGACGGTGGCTATCAGATTGAGGTTGAATCCTGACAAGACAGAAGTACTGTTTTGGGGGGCAAAGGGGGCGGGCAGGTGTGGGGGACTCCTTGGTCCTGAATGGGACAACTGTGGCCCCGAAGGACCAGGTGCGCAGCCTGGGAATCATTTTGGACTCTCAGCTGCCCATGGAGGCGCAGGTCAATTCTGTGTCCAGGGCAGCTTTCTACCAGCTCCATCTGGGATGCAGGATGAGACCCTCCCTGCCCGCAGGCTGCCTCGCCAGAGTGGTGCATGTTCTGGTTATCTCCCACCTGGACTACTTCAATATGCTCTATGTGGGGCTACCTTTGAAGGTGACCCGGAAACTACAACTAATGCAGAATGCAGCAGCCAGATTGCTGACTGGGAGACCACATAACACCGGTCCTGAAAGACCTACATTGGCTCCCAGTACGTTTCCGAGCACAATTCAAAGTGTTGGTGCTGACCTTGAAAGTTCTAAACGGGCTCAGCCCAGTAGACCTGAAGGAGCTTCTCCACCCCCATTATTCAGCCTGGATACTGAGGTCCAGAGCCAAGGGCCTTCTGGCGGTTCCCACCCTGCGAGAAGTGAAGCTACAGGGCAGAGGGCCTTCTCAGTAGTGGCGCCCACCCTGTGGAACGACCTCCCATCAGATGTCAAAGAGAAAAACAATTACTGTAGATTACGGTGTATTAGGCGACTGGGCAGCTGCCAATTTGGGGGGTTGACTTATATGGCCAGTCTTATATGGGACGTGGGTGGCGCTGTGGGTAAAAGCCTCAGTGCCTAGGGCTTGCCGATCGAAAGGTCGGCAGTTCGAATCTCCACGGCGGGGTGCGCTCCTGTTGTTCGGTCCCAGCGCCTGCCAACCTAGCAGTTCAAAAGCACCTCCGGGTGCAAGTAGATAAATAGGGACCGCTTACCAGCGGGAAGGTAAATGGCGTTCCGTGTGCTGCGCTGGCTTGCCAGAGCAGCTTCGTCACGCTGGCCACGTGACCCGGAAGTGTCTCCGGACAGCGCTGGCCCCCGGCCTCTTGAGTGAGATGGGCGCACAACCCTAGAGTCTGTCAAGACTGGCCCATACGGGCAGGGGTACCTTTACCTTTACTTATACGCGGCAACTTTGCTGGGCACCAACAGTGGGCGGTGGGCTCCACTCCACACCAGGAGGAAGCCGCCCAGCAAAACCGGCTTAGCATCGCTGGGCAGCTTCCTCCCGGCGCAGAGCCCGTTGCCCACTGCCGCTGCCCAGCGAACCCATACCCAGCGTATAAGACGACCTCTGACATTTTTGGGAATTTTCCAGGATTAAAAAGTCGTCTTATATGGTATCTACGGTATCTGACTTTTAGGAGACATCTGGAGGTTTAGGGAAGTTTTTAATGTTTGGTGTTTTATCGTGTCTTTAATATTCTGTTGGAAGCCACCCAGAGTGGCTGGGAAAACAAGAGTGGCTGGGTATAAACAAGAATAATTATCCTCCTCCTCATCACCATCATCATTTGCACAAACAAACGCCCCTTTTCATTTGCATAGGAGCAAAGAATGACAGGAAAAAGACATTCTTGCTGAGGGTGGGGTGGTTCCTTCCATTGGATGGGCCAGGCAGGGTTCTTGAAGATGGTCCTTAGGGGAGAGGCCACCCCACTTCCCCCCCCAACCATTCCTCTCTCTGTTGGCCTCACCTGAGCTCATCATGTAGTCCCGGTAGACGGGCACGCGAAAGAGCCCTGCAAGAAGGGCCAGGCTGGGGCGGAGGCCAGGGAAGGCGCGGGAGAAGCCCGTGGCCTCGGTACAGAAGACAGAAAAGGCCCCCGCGCAGATGATCCCGTGGGGGTGGGAGCCCAGGACGTAGTTCCGCGTCGGGGGCAGTTCGGCCGTTTTCACCAGCTGCAAGGCAAGAGGGGCAAGTCCTTTGGCATTTGGACCCCCACCTGAATGTCAGTGCGCAGATTCCATGGCCAGCAGCCTTTGATGGCTGCCACCTCCTCCTTCTCTGTGATCTGGTCTCCAGGGGTTCCAGAGACCCTGGGCATCCTTCGGAGGAAGGCAGACCTCCGGCGCCCTGCCAGCCCCCTTCTCACACCTGAATGTCACATTCAGAGGCGTGCCCTGCTTTCCATTGGTGGGCATGCGCAGATTCCATGGCCAGCAGCCTTTGACAACCACCACCTCCTCCTTGTCCGTGATCTGGTCTCCAGGGGTTCCAGAGACCCTGCCAGCCCCCTTCTCATACCTTGATGGGGAAATAATCCCGGTGGAGCTCCCAGACTCTCCAGCGCCTCACCCAGTCACTGCGGCGCCCACCTGCGAAGGCAAGGGTTCAGGCAGGGGACGGAGTTGGAAGGGGACCCCCAGGGGTCATCCAGCCCAACCCCCTGCAATGCAGGAATCACAGCTGAGGAATCCCTGGCAGGTGACCACCCGACCTCTGCTTAAAAATTCATTTATTTAGTTATGACTTACTGATGCTTAATTTTAGTGTTTATTATTGGATTCCAATGGATTATTGCATATTGCATTACTTGGTATAAATTATTTTAAAATTATTGTGACTTTTTATGTAGGATCTGATTGTTACTATTAATACTTGATGTTTTATTATTATTATTGTGTGTGTGTGTGTTGGAAGCCGCCCAGAGGGGCTGTGGCAGCCCAGCCAGATGGGCAGGGTATAAATAAAATTATAATCAATCAATCAATCAATCATGAGGAGCGAGATGATGCTTGGGGTCCCTTCCAACTCTGATTCTATGTTACATTTTTTTTTGGGGGGGGGAGGTTATTTTGATTCGTGTCAATTACAGGATTCCGTGTGTTTTTATAGCAACATTTAATAAATAATGATAAATACATGAATAAATGCGGCTGATTTTTCTGCCCTTCATACAGAGAGAGAGATATGAAATGCCTTCTGCCGTTGTGTCATTTATTGGAACCTGTCTTGGAAAATAGATAACAGTAAATAGCAGTGAGGAAAACAGGTCTGGGATGGTTGCAAGCTGCCCCAGATGAAGGGGGTGAGCTGGAGGAGGCGGGGCAGGGCGAGGCAGCAGCTCCAGCTATGTGGGTCTGGGTGTGGGGCTCAGCACCCTTCTCAGACAAGGAGAGGCGCCTTTCACCTGACCTCCAGGTAGGGTTGGGGGCAGTGCCAGATTTACCTATAAGAAGCTAAACAAGCTCTAGCTTAGGGCCCCACTCCCTTGGGGGCCCCAAAGAAATTTAAACCTGGATGTACATTTCCGAAATATAAGATAAAAAACATAAAATAAAACCTATCTACAGCAACAGTGTTTTGTGTTGTGTAGGCTCCTGTGATGTAAGTCACGGGCCCCGCCTGCTAGCCTGTTCCCTAAAATAACCCTGGTTTGCTCATTTCTATATATAGGGTACCTACGATCTGCATCTGGGATGCGGGTGGCGCTGTGGGTTAAACCACAGAGCCTAGGACTTGCCGATCAGAAGGTCGGCGGTTCGAATCCCCACGACGGGGTGAGCTCCCGTTGCTCGGTCCCTGCTCCTGCCAACCTAGCAGTTCAAAAGCACATCAAAGGGCAAGTAGATAAATAGGTACCGCTCCGGCGGGAAGGTAAACGGCATTTGCGTGCGCTGCTCTGGTTCGCCAGAAGCGGCTTAGTCCTGCTGGCCACATGACCCGAAAACTGTACACCGGCTCCCTCAGCCAGTAAACCGAGATGAGCGCCGCAACCCCAGAGTCGGCCACAACGGGACCTTATGGTCAGGGGTCCCTTTACCTTTACCTTACGATCTGCATGGACTGGTTGCATGGCTTGAGATACCCATGAGGTCCATCAATTCCCATATAGCAGTGACAATTTGTTGTGGACAAAGGACAGCTGGACATATAAAGGGCCCCATCACCTTCAGTAGCTTATCCGGCCCTGGTTGGGGGGAATCGAACTCACCTCTCTGTGGCGTATCCCAGTCGAAGATCCACCAGGCGCAATACAGGACGCTGATAGGCCAGAAGGAGGTGAAGAGCAGGTAGACCAGGAGAACGGAGAAGAAGGCACCTGGGGGGGGGGGGAGAGAGGGAAGAAGTCCTGGAGATTCTGTGGAATCTTGTTTTTATGTTGTATGCTGGATATGTGATTGCCAAATTCTGATTTGAAAAACCAAATAAATATTTTAAAAAACAACAACAACAAATATGAAACCAATATCACAATGTGGACATCAAACTGGTTGTGGATGATATATCAATATCTTGTGTCCCCCATACAGGGCAGTTTTCCTTTTATTACAGGGGCCTGGCCTGCCAGAGGACCTCCCAAGGGCCATGGCCCCAGGAAGAGAAGGAGGCCAAGCTGCCCCTCTTCCCTGAGCACCCCCTGCCCCTCCCTCCCTCCCTCCCACCCCAGATCCCAACTTACCAAAGAAGAGGAAGGTGAGGACCAACTGGAAGACGCTAAGGGCCTCCAGGTGTTTCTTCAGAGCCATCTTCTGACCCTGGGTCTCAGGAAAAGATCCTGGGGAGAAAATCCACAAGGGGGGGGAGTTGTGGGGGGCGGGATGTGCAGCAGGACTCCAGCCAGGAGGGGCCCCTGCCTTGGCAGAAGGGAGAAGACGCAGGTGTGTTCAGCACAGGTGGCCTCTGACCTGCATCCCAAAGCCCAGCTGCTCCCCTTCAGCCGTGCCCTCGGGAGGGGGGCAGCGTGTGGGGCAGGAGGGGGAGGAAAGAGGCTCACGTCCTATCCGTGGCTGCAATGCACAGGTCTCTCTCTGCCACCTGCACTTTGGTAGCCAGGTGAGTTGGCAATGAGGATGCTGCTGGCACCCAGGTGAGGCAAAGGGGACCTGGCTGAGCTCTCCTCCAAAAGGAGACAAGAGGTGTCAGATTCCTTTCTTTTGACTCCTAGCCCTGCCTGTCACCTGCCTTGCTGGCCCTCGGCTCCCTCCCCTTGGCCCTCATCCCAGGGCTGCCCTGCCCTCTTGGCCCACAAGACAAAGGTTGGGGTGCCAGGATCGATTGCCCCATCTGCCTGCCTCCCTTCTCCAAACCACGGAGAACGGAGGAAGCTGTGCTCAAGGAGATCATCATCATCATCAAATTTTATTTATTTCCCACCCTCCCCAGCCAAAGCTGGGCTCAGAGCAGCATAAAATGCCATAAAAAGCAAGGAAGAACCGTTTTCAAAACAACAGATGCATTTCAAAAACAGTGGGACTTACGGTAGAACCATAAAGCAGTATAGTTGGAAGGGACCCCCAGGGGTCATCCAGCCCAACCCCTTGCAAGGCAGGCATCGCAGCTTTGGTGGCACTGTAGCTCTAGGGAAGAAAGAGTGCCTCTGAGCAGGTGAAGAGTGCTCTGAGGATCCGCAGCTGCAGCTGCCTCCCTTTCAAAGGGACCAAGCGCAGCTCCTCCTGATGGCCTTTAGGTGCCCCTGGAAGAAAGACAGGGTGAGAAATCACTAGGGTTTCTGAAGCACCCTGTGGGTGGGGGTGTTGGGTGCCGTTCAAAGGTGGCCCCCTCCTCCTCCTCCTCCTCCCTCTCCTGCCAGGCAGGGCAGTGAGGTCCAAGCTGACCTGACCCTGGAGGAGCAAAGGTAGAAATTACGCAAACCTTTCCTGGCAATGACATTGCTTCCGGCCTCAGGGCAGGGCAGCCTCTCTACAAATTAGCATTTATATATCCCAATACTTTCCTCCAGAAATCTGTAAGCATCAGACATTGCAAAAGCAGACACTTCAAAGAAGCATTCTCGTTTTGGCACCTCCAGCAAGACGTCTTGTAGATCATCCCGTTCTATACTGATGTATCGGAGCCCAATAGTATTTTTGGTTGTATAAGACGTAGTTTATAATCTAATGGCACATTAGAAAAGGATCTAGGAGTCTTGGTTGACCACAAACTTGACATGAGCCAACAGTGTGACGCAGCAGCTAAAAAAGCCAATGCAATTCTGGGCTGCATCAATAGGAGTATAGCATCTAGATCAAGGGAAGTAATAGTGCCACTGTATTCTGCTCTGGTCAGACCTCACCTGGAGTACTGTGTCCAGTTCTGGGCACCACAGTTCAAGAAGGACACTGACAAACTGGAACGTGTCCAGAGGAGGGCAACCAAAATGGTCAAAGGCCTGGAAACGATGCCTTATGAGGAACGGCTAAGGGAGCTGGGCATGTTTAGCCTGGAGAAGAGGAGGTTAAGGGGGGATATGATAGCCATGTTCAAATATATAAAAGGATGTCACCTAGAGGAGGGAGAAAGGTTGTTTTCTGCTGCTCCAGAGAAGCGGACATGGAGCAATGGATCCAAACGGCAAGAAAGAAGATTCCACCTAAACATTAGGAAGAACTTCCTGACAGTAAGAGCCATTCGACAGTGGAATTTGCTGCCAAGGAGTGTGGTGGAGTCTCCTTCTTTGGAGGTCTTTAAGCAGAGGCTGGACAACCATATGTCAGGAGTGCTCTGATGGTGTTTCCTGCTTGGCAGGGGGTTGGACTCGATGGCCCTTGGGGTCTCTTCCAACCCTATGATTCTATGATTCTATGATTAGCCACAGAAGGTAAAATACTAGTTTACGAAAATATATATATCAAAAAATCAAAACAATCCAATGAAAGCATGAACACCCACAATTAAAATCCACAAATAAACATCAGACGCATGGAAGGCATGGCAGGAAACTCTTAATCTCAAGGTCGCGGGTTCGAGCCCATGCTGGACCAAAGGTTCCTCTTTTTCATTTTTTCATTTTCAATTTTACAAAGAATCAAAATGCAAACATCATATTTCCTTTGACTCCCCCCCCCCCTTGTGGATCCTTAGGTTATAATTTTTGTTCTGCATCTCCCCACTGACTCCAGTTATTATAAGTCCTTACTCCAATCCATGATTCGAATTTTTACTACACGTTTTCTGTCAAACCTACAAAGGATTGTAGTTGTTTACAATAATTTTTTTCAAATGCATTTCTCCCCATTCTTTATTGAAATTTGATTCTTCCCTGCTCCTGATTCTTCCGACGAATCCTGCATTGCGGGGGGGGGGGTTGGACTAGATGACCCCCCGGGTTCCCTTCCAGCTCTACAATCCTATCAGTGTTCATAAGTTGCCGATATATAAAATGATAGAATAGCAGAGCTGGAAGGGGAGGGTCATTAGTCTACACCCCCCCCCCCGTGCAATGCAGGAATATTTGGCCCAGCGTGGGCTCGAACCCATAACCCAGGAATGGGGAGGTGGGTTGGCTGGGGGTGGAGAGAGAGAGGAATGAGACCCCAGCCAGGAAGAGCAGGGTTTTTAAGGAAGGGGGGGGGGAGGAGAGGGGGAAGACTGATTTCCACCTACCGTATTTTTCGCTCCATAAGACGCACTTTTTTCTTCCTAAAAAGTAAGGGGAAATGTCTGTGCATCTTATGGAGCGAATGCCTGGTCCCTGGAGCCAAATTGCCCAGGGGAAAAAAGCAGATCATGCTTCTTCTTTATTGGAAAGAGGGAAGTGGGCGTTGAAACAAATCCTCTGATCGGCAAGCGATCGGGAGCGAGATAAGGGGCGCTAGCGGAGGCTGCCTGGGAGGGGGGCGGTAAAAGCCCATGGATCCTCAGGATTTTAGCATTGGGTCACCCCAAATTCACCATTAGATCACATAGCATGTCCGTGGCTACAGCCTGCACCCAAAAAATCACGCACCCACTGTTTTGTGGGGCCGCAATGCGGCAAAAACGTGGTTACAAAGCACAGATCCACATGGATCCTCAGGATTTTTGCATTGGGTTGTAGCCTTTCAGGCCTTTCCCATGGGGGGGTGTGCATTGCTCCCGGGGGGGGGGGGGGAGAGGGAGGAGCCAAACAGACACTGAGAGTTGATTCAGAGAAGGAGCTTTATTTCTCCTCTCCAGAGTAGCAGAAAGGCACCTGTGTGATTGATTCACATTCAAGCACACCTGAAATCATTTTACATGCAGTTTATATCCCTTTTTCCAGGTCCCCTCTCTCCCCCTTTCCCAGGAATCCAGCCTCGTGAGCTTGCGTACGTATGTTGGCAGAAACAATCTCCATTCATGATCAATAGAATTGTTTCTATACTCCGGGCGCCATTCCCGAGGTCTGTGAGTCAGCGAGCCAAGAAAGTTGCGAGCCGGCTGCTAAGCTGGATGCGCTGCTGGCGGCTAGGTCATCTTTTACTGAGAAGAGGAGAAAGCTTAATTCATTTCAGCTACTTTGTGTTATGCTTTGTGTTATACAGCAGAGCTAATGCATTTTAGGTTTGCATCCCCAAAGAAAGAATTTGGGAAGTCTTGAGGCCTAGTTGGGGTGACCACACACTAATTGGGGTGACCACACAGTCATGATTTGGGTATCCTGTCCCTTCATTCCCCCTTTCGACTCGTCCCAAGGAGGCACTGGCTGATATTCTTGGGCTAGTGCTATAATCTGGGGCCGAACCATTCGTGACACCATTTTATGCATCATATTTTGCAAGCATTGCAATAAGCAAGGTACACAGGAGCAGAAAAGAAGCAAAATTATCAGTGGGCCTAGTAACATCATTAAAAGTCCTCTAAACCACCCCAGGTTTGGAGGCCAATCAGTCCACCAGGACATGTCCCATCTGTTCCAAGTAGGGACAGGGACATGGGCCACTTTTTCAATTTCTGCTGCCAAATTTCGAATAGCTTCAGCATGGTCAGAGATGTTAAAGCAACAGGCCTCCCCTGCCAAATTTGACGCAACACAAAATCCGCCCTGTCGCGCCAGGAGAAAGTCCAGCCCTAAGCGGAGCTGAAGGACTGCTGTGCGCGTCTCATCTAATTGGGTGGCGATTAACCGGAGGGCTGTGGCTGTGGCGACAATCTCTACTACCGCTTGGAGTCTTATTATGCGGTTTAAATTATAAATTGGCCCCTTGCCCCTGTGATTCCCCCCCCCCCCCCCGATTCCATGAGGCCGGATCGTAATGGGCCACTATCCTTTCTGGAGGCCACTGATCCTTACACAAATTTTGGGAGCTGCCTCCTGCAACTGCTACTAGGTCAACCGAGCGTCTCGGTTGCAGTGGCAATCAGCTCATCAATCCACATGGGAGGAATTAAAGAGGCTGGGAAGCACACTCCATGCCATCCCTTTGGCAGGATATGATAAGCCAGCTTTCCACACACCCAATGCACATCATGTCCTTGATCAGAGACACTGCCTCCCCCTTCTGAAGCCCTCGCCAAGTGTGTCAGGCACGTAGTTAGATTACAGCCAGAAAGAGTTCCTAGTGCGGACTCAGTCACGGTTGTCTGGGCTGGGAAGGTGCGATTACAACGGGGGTCCCCACATACGTCAGATTGTTACTGGCGCCCTCAGACTGGTTCACACAGAGCCATCCAGGAATTCGGTGAACCTGGAAAGGGATAGAATGGTTCCATAAAAAAGAATTGTTTCCCAGAGGGCAGAAGCCAAAAATTGGGGCCGTAACTGAGGACTCATTCCGAGGCACAGGGAGGGGGGGCATTCCTCCCAAAGCATCTGTGGGTCCCAGAGTGCAGACCGTGCAATTGGTTTGGTTTGCAGAATAAGCCCCCATTTCAGCCATTTATTATTCGTGCTGTGGGCACCCCACTCCCGCATTAGCTGCTTGGTCACCTGAAGGGGTGTGGTCACGCTGACGGCCAGAGGCAGTAAAAATACCACCATGGCCAAAGCCATAGTCACCCACAGCCCTGTCTGCACCACTTGGGCTCAGGGATCTATTTATCTATTACCTAGCAGGTTCTTTGGGCCAGAGGGAGGCTTTTGGTAATTCCTGGAGGCTCCGGGTGGAGCTCTACCAGGTGGCAAGATAACGAAATTCCCTGATTGAATGTCCCACACAAATGCCCTCCCCTGAAAGAGCGGCGTAGGTCTCATTCTTGCAGGAGCAACTGGGTGTTCCTTTGTGACTGGAAAGGTTTCAAAATCTCATGTTGGAGCATGATGTGAGCATGCCGCGTCCCTTCCAGAGTGAAACAGCACCTGAAAAAAAAAAAACTTTGACAAAGTTCCCATAAAATTTTCACTTGCTTTTAAAGAAGTTACTCTTCAGGTCTTTGCTTAGAGGATCACTTTGCTTAGAGGACCACGCTGGGTTCCCTTTGCTCTCAAGGCTAAGGTGGACGAAGAACTGGACAAGCTGATCGCCCAAGGAGTTTTGGAGCCGGTTGACCACGCCAAGTGGGAAACCCCGTCGTCACGCCTGTCAAGCCGGACAGGTCGGTGAGAATCTGCGCTGACTACAAGTGCACAATCAACAAGGCACTTCAGCAGCACGCTTATCCGGTTCCTGTTGTCCAACACCTGCTGCATTCCCTGGGTGAGGGTAAGGTCTTTGCTAAGCTGGACCTTGCCCAAGCCTATCAACAACTGCCCGTTGATGATGCCACTGCTGAAGCCCAGACGATCGTCACCCACCGAGGGGCATTCCGTTGCCGCCGTTTGCAGTTCGGGGTGAGTGTGGCTCCTGGCATCTTCCAAAGCCTTATGGAGCGTCTCCTGCAAGGGCTTCCGGGCGTGGTACCATATTTTGATGACGTCTTGGTGTCCGCAGACTCACACCAGCAGCTGTTCGAGCACCTCCGCACTGTGCTGACCAGGTTCCAGGAGGTCGGGCTCAAGGTAAAGAGGGAGAAGTGCCAGATCGCCGTTCCACAGGTGGAGCTCCTGGGCTATCTTATCGACGCCTCCGGCCTTCACCCGACCACATCCAAGATCCACGGTATCCAGCAGGCCCCCATCCCAAAGAACAAGACGGAGTTGCAGGCGTTCCTGGGACTGCTGAACTTTTATAACATGTTCCTGCCCCACAAAGCCACGGTGGCTGAGCCTCTTCACCGACTCCTCAGCACAAAGACACCTTGGTCCTGGGGTCATCGGGAGACGGCTGCCTTCAACGCGGTCAAGGTTCTCCTTTCATCGGACAGTGTGCAGGTAGAGTACAGTGAATCCAGGCCGCTGGTCCTTGCCTGCGACGCCTCACCTTTTGGCATCAGCGCTGTCCTTAGTCACCGTTTTCCAGACGGAAGAGAAGCACCGCTCGCCTACTTTTCCAGGACGCTATCTCAGGTGGAACGGAATTACAGCCAGCGTGACAAGGAGGCCCTGGCACTTGTGGCTGGAGTGAAGAGGTTCCATGAATACCTCTATGGCAGGACTTTTGACCTCATCACCGATCACAAGCCGCTCCTGGGCCTCCTCGCCGGTGATTGTCCAACTCCACCGGTCCTCTCGTCGCGCATGCTGCGATGGACTGTTTTCCTGGCTGCCTACCACTACCGGCTCGTCCATCGCCCAGGGAAATCGATGGGCCATGCCGACGCCCTCAGCCGTTGCCCTCTTCCAGTGTTTGTGGAAGACCCGGCTCCAGCTTCATTGCTCCTCCTGATTGAGGATCTTCCGGCAGCGCCTGTATCGGCTGCCACTGTGGCCTCCGCATCTGCCCAGGATCGCACCATCAGCCGTGTGCTCAACTGGGTGTGGAGGGGGTGGCCACAAGGGCCTTTTGCATCGGAGTTCCAGCCCTTCGCAACCAGACAACATGAACTCTCGCTCATCGCGGCTGTCTGCTGTGGGGAGACCGTGTCGTGATTCCCCAAAGACTCCGTCAACGCGTCCTGGAGGCTCTGCACGTTGGCCACCCGGGAATCATCAAAATGAAAGCGTTGGCTCGGTGTTACGTCTGGTGGCCTAACATGGATGATGCCATCACTGCCTGGGTGTCCGCCTGTCAAGCGTGCCAAGAATCGAGGCCTGCTAAGGGACATACCTGGGAGACGCCCAAGACACTCTGCCCAAGACATGGCTGGAGGTGGCCCTGATGCCCTCCACCACTACCGAGGCCGTCATCCAGGTGCTGCGAGGCCTCTTTGCGACGCATGGGTGTCCTGATGTCCTTGTCTCCGACAACGGACCGCAGTTCACGTCAGGCACTTTTGAGCGGTATCTTTTGGGACTGGGCATCCGCCATGCCCTAACGGCACCATTTCATCCATCCAGCAACGGGCAAGCGGAGAGAATGGTGCGCTCGGCAAAAGAGGCACTGGCGCGCCTGGACCGGGGAGACTGGCACGAGCGGGTCGCCGAATAATTGTTCGTACAACACATCACCCCTCATGCGGCCACAGGGCGGAGTCCTGCTGAACTGCTTATGGGCCACCGCCTCAGGTCACTGCTCGACCGGCTGCACCCGGACTTTGCCGTGGCCGAACCCCCAGGCTGTGCCAACGCGCCACGGTCATTTGTTCCAGGAAACCAGGTCTTTGCCCGGAACTTTGTGGGGGACATTCCTTGGGTGCCAGCCACAGTAGTGGGAGTCACTGGACCTCGCTCGTATCAGGTGGCACTCGAAGACAGACGCTTGTGGCGCTGGCACATAGATCAGCTTAGGCGCAGGGTTGGGGACTTGGACACTACCGTGGTGCCCCCAACTGCGCTCGTGGCTCCGGAACAGACACTTACAGATGGCGAGGCTCCACCTACACCTCTCTCGCAGAATGCGGGCGTGGAGCCGAACCAAGCCACTTCAGAGGGTCTGCCAGACTTACCACAGAACCAGACCACTGCTGTGCCTGACATTCTGCCAACTCCACTTGCGGAGGTTCCACCCACAGCAGCGGATCCAGGGGACTTGGTTTCAACGCCACCTAGGGTCGCGCCACAGCCTCAGCAAGAATCGGGCAGCCCACCGGACCAGGGTACCGCTCCCCAGCAGTCTGGCAGAGTTTCCAAGTGCCCAACTTATTTAAAGGACTATGTTGTTGGACATGTATCACTGTTGGTCTAAGTATGGGAAATGTAACCGATATGCTTTTGTGCCTAATTGAACCATTACGTAGAATCATAGAATCATAGAGTTGGAAGAGACCACAAGGGCCATCGAGTCCAACCCCCTGCCAAGCAGGAAACACCATCAGAGCACTCCTGACATATGGTTGTCAAGCCTCTGCTTAAAGACCTCCAAAGAAGGAGACTCCACCACACTCCTTGGCAGCAAATTCCACTGTCGAACCGCTCTTACTGTCAGGAAGTTCTTCCTCATGTTTAGGTGGAATCTTCTTTCTTGTAGTTTGGATCCATTGCTCCGTGCCCGCTTCTCTGGAGCAGCAGAAAACAACCTTTCTCCCTCCTCTATGTGACATCCTTTTCTATATTTGAACATGGCTATCATATCACCCCTTAACCTCCTCTTCTCCAGGCTAAACATGCCCAGCTCCCTTAGCCGTTCCTCATAAGGCATCGTTTCCAGGCCTTTGACCATTTTGGTTGCCCTCCTCTGGACACGTTCCAGTTTGTCAGTGTCCTTCTTGAACTGTGGTGCCCAGAACTGGACACAGTACTCCAGGTGAGGTCTGACCAGAGCAGAATACAGTGGCACTATTACTTCCCTTGATCTAGATGCTATACTCCTATTGATGCAGCCCAGAATTGCATTGGCTTTTTTAGCTGCTGCGTCACACTGTTGGCTCATGTCAAGTTTGTGTAGTTCTGTATATAAGGAAACCATTACGATTGTAACTAACGCCTTATCTCGGTGGGGAGGGGTGTTATGTACTGAAGTTCTCACCCTGGGCCAGCAGGGGTATACTGTAGATAGTTATGCAAATGAAGGATCGAAAGTGACGTTCAGTGATTGGATAGTTTTAGAAAGTTGCTACAGTAACGTTGTACTGGAGCTCTATATAAGCAGGCTGACTGAGCTCTTCAGTTCTGTTCTGTTCCAGCTTACAAATAAAGAGCTGCTTTGGAAGAATCGCTGTGTCGTCTGATATGTTCGCCCCCAACTTAACAGATTCAGCACGGACTGGAACAAAGGACAATGATCAGCTCTTCCCTCTGGGGGCAGGAAACTGCAAACCCCCCTCTGTCACCTGGAAAGTACTCCTGGGGAGGGGGGGAAAGGAGGAACCAGCCAGGTGACAGGACACTCAGGTTACCACCACAACTCCTACCTCAACCCCTCCTTTCTGTAATGTATGCATGATGTTTTTGGGGGTGGGCTTGATCTACAGGGTGGGAATTTCAAAAGTTTTTATAAGGTCTGGCACACCATTTTTCTGGGTCTTTCCTCTCTCCTGCGAGTGAGGGGAACACCCTGCTGCAACAGTTCAATAAAGGCCAAACCTACAGGCTGCTGATTTGCTCCAATTTACTCTGGTTGGTGTCTTTACTTTTTGTCCAAGGGAGCCCTCGGATTTTCCCGTTAACAATGCTCAGAGGAAATCTGATTGTTTCTTATGAACACTGTAAAGGGTTCTTTTGTTAATGAAACGGCCTGGACGAGGGGGTGGCGATACGCACTTCCTCCCAGAGTCTTGCTGGTCAAGCCTCATGTGTATTTTATTAATCAGAGTCCAATCCTTCCTTGCTTTTGGGAAGCAACATGTTCTCTCTTCCTTGAGATATCTGAAGATGGCTCTCTGATCTCCTCTCAGTCTCCTCTTTTCCAGGCTAAATATCCCCAACTCCTTCAACCGTTCCTCATCAGGCTTGGCTTCCAGACCCTTGATAATCTCAGTCACCCTCCCATTCCAGCTTGTCAATCTCCTTAAACCGTGGCACCCACACCGGATTCTAGTTGGGGTCTGGCGCGAACCAGCCTGTTAACCCCCCCCCTCTGAAAAACACACCTGTGCCGTGGCTGCCCGCCTGGGTAGTTCCTGGAGTGGAGGGCATTGCTGAGCTGCCTTGGCCCCCTCCCTCCCCCAGAGGTGAAGAGAAGGGGGAAATTATGCAACGGCAGCTTTAATAGCAAAAAATGTACACCCGCAAAGAAAAGACCCACCCCAAGGGCTGTCAAGAGCGCTGCCAAGTGCCACACCCCCCGCGCGGCCGGACGGCGTCGAAGATGAAGAGGCCCAGGAGGACGCAGAGGGCGAAGAGCAGCGCCACGGCCAGGACCACGTAGACGGCGGTGGTGACGGCGAAGGCGAAGAGGAAGACGGTGCGCTGGCAGAAGGCGGGGTGGCCGGCCGGGTCGTAGTTGGGCGGGTAGATGGTGTAGACCCACACGTTGCCTGTAGGGAGAACGGTGTAATAGAAAATTCGAGGTCTTAGATATATGTTCAATGTTCATAAGTGTACCAACCAAGCACGTACATAGATCAGCACAGGAAGACCGACCTGAAGCCATTTTGACCAAATGATTTCTCTGCAAGGTCGAAGGAAAATGGAAAAGCCTCCCCATTGTCTTTTCCTTCAGAAATCCTGTTTTTAAGGGTATGTCTGTGTATGAATAGGGTGAGCCTGTGACCTGGCTCAGGAATTTGTCATTACAAAAGACTGGCCAGGCTCCCCAGGGTATCCAATCAAGTGCGCATTAACAGGTAACCTGCCAGACATAAACAACGCACCCAGATTTCTGTTGTAGACCACCTTTTCTGTGATGTAGGTGTGATGTTTCTGGGGGTGGTCTTGGACTCCAGGGCGGGCAATTTAAAATGTCTATATAAAGGCTTGCGCGCATGGCTGGGGTCCTCCTCCTCCTCTCTCCTGCTTGAGAGGGGAGCACCCTGTTGCAAGAGTTCAATAAAGATCAGGCTTACGAGCTGATTTGCTTCTCAATATTCTCTGGTTGGCCTCTGTTCTTTTCTCCGACCGATGGAGAACCTGCAAAGGACTCCATAAGGGCTCTTGTGTCCCCCCCTATGAGGGCAGATTTTCGTTTATTACAGCGTGAAAATAAGGGCCTTTCCTGCCTCTCCCCCTCCACCCCTGGAGATTTTGTTGGGGGGTGAACAAGGGATGGGGAGGGGTCCCGTCGCTGACCTGCATCTCCTGGCTGCCCATCTGAGGCAAACCCACAATTCATTTGCGGGAGTTCCATTGAACCCTCGTAGAATCATAGAATCATAGAGTTGGAATAGACCACAAGGGCCATCGAGTCCAACCCCCTGCCAAGCAGGAAACACCATCAGAGCACTCCTGACATATGGTTGTCAAGCCTCTGCTTAAAGACCTCCAAAGAAGGAGACTCCACCACACTCCTTGGCAGCAAATTCCACTGTCGAACAGCTCTTACTAATGTCGAAGGTCTTCCTAATGTTTAGGTGGAATCTTCTTTCTTGTAGTTTGGATCCATTGCTCCGTGTCCGCTTCTCTGGAGCAGCAGAAAACAACCTTTCTCCCTCCTCTATGTGACATCCTTTTATATATTTGAACATGGCTATCATATCCCCCCTTAACCTCCTCTTCTCCAGGCTAAACATGCCCAGCTCCCTTAGCCGTTCCTCCTAAGGCATCATTTCCAGGCCTTTGACCATTTTGGTTGCCCTCCTCTGGACACGTTCCAGTTTGTCAGTGTCCTTCTTGAACTGTGGTGCCCAGAACTGGACACAGTACTCCAGGTGAGGTCTGACCAGAGCAGAATACAGTGGCACTATTACTTCCCTCGTCTGAACCCCCTTTCTGAGGACCCCTGTTCTGAATGGTTCATGGAGTCAGAAGGGGCACCCAAAGGCCATCCATCCCAGCCCTCCAGGATGCGGGAATCGCAGCTTAGGCATCCCGGCAGACCTCTGCTTAGTGACCTCTGCTTTTGGGGGGAAAGGGCAGCCCACCCACCCGCCGACTTCCACCTCATAAATACCCCCTTCTGCAGGGCAGCAGTTCCCTCCAGGTATGTGGGGAAGAGACAGGTGGGGGGGACGGGACTCACCTGCCAGGAACCAGATGCAGAGGAAGAGGCAGCAGGCGGCCCGGAAGCGCTGTGCCCAGGGGTTGGGTCGGTCTGTGCCATCTCCGCAGGGCAGGCAGCTGAGCAGCAGCAGGAGGAGGACAACCGCACTCAGGACGATCAGGTAGATGGGGATGAGAGGCTGCTGGGGGCACTGGCCCAGGTAGACTGCTCCTGCAGGTGGAGGCACAGCGGGAGACGCTCAGCACCCGGGACCCCGGACTCTCCCCCTACGGGGCAGCCTCTCCTGGTCTGCCCTGCAGAGGACCTTGAGGTCCATGAGTAATCATAGTTTAGAGGTCCTTAAGGAAGTCAGATTATCCTCCACCAGGGCCAGGGCCTTCTCAGTGGTGGCTCCGACCTGGTGGAATGTCTCAGGAGACCAGGGCCCTGCAGGATTTAACCTCCTTCTGCAGGGCCTGTAAGACAGAGCTATTCCGCCTGGCCTTTAATTTGAATTCAGCCTGATCTATTTCCCTTCCCTCCCCTTTTATGAAGATTCCCCGCTCTGGGATCCCACAGCTAATTCTCCCCTGGTCTCTTCGCTGGCCCAAGTAGGACCAATTCAGCCAGCTAGCCCTGGGGATTATTCTAATGCTTATTTCCCCTAAACTGATTATTGAATATTTTATGGTTATTCATGTTTTTATACTGTATTTCATGCTGCTTTTATAATTAAATTTGTTGCTAGCTGCCCTGAGCCTGGGTTTTTGAACCAGGAAGGGCAGGGTATAAATAAAATATTATTATTATTATTATTATTATTAGCCGCAGATGCGGACTCCACTGCCACTGCTGCTTCCCAGTGCTCAGAGTTGGGAGAGACCCCCCAGTCCAAGGAATCACAGCTGCCGACTGCCCTTCGAGTGCAGCCCATTGCCAGGGGGGTGGGGAGCCAGGAGGCGGCGCCCCGTCCCAAATGGCAGCCCCAAGAGGCAGCATGGCTTAGTGGTTGGAGCACCTGACTAGGACCTAGAAGAGACCCGGGTTCGAACCCCTCTGCTCAGCCACGTAGCTCGCTAGGTGTGACATTGGGGTGGTGGTCTGCCTCGCAGGGTGGTTGTGGGGATTAAAAGAGGAGAACCTCGTATCCCATCTTGAGCATAAATAAAGCAAATACAATCCTATTATGGCAGCAGCAGCAGGAAGACTCGCACCCGGCTCCAGGATGTTTGCCAAATAATCAGAGTTGGGGGAGAGCTATGCAGGCCACATGCAAAACCCCAACCAACTCGCTGAACAGCCACCAATCAGGGATTTTTAAAGTTGGGATTCCTTTATGGCAGGGGGTTGGACTAGATGACCCCTGGTGTTCCCTCCCTAGTCTGGCCACAAACCAGGCTTCAAGCCGAGCACAGAGAGTGTTTCTGGATGAGCCTCTTAGCAACAGTGGCTGCTGCCCAGAGCTTCCCTGAGCTGAGCTGGAGCTGGGTGCAAAACACGTCCCTCGCTTTGAGCTCAAGGTTTTTCTTCTCTTATCGCTTTCAAGGCCGTTTCCTTTGGTTGCATCTGTACTTGGAATTCTGAGCAATTCTGAGCTGTCACAGATTGCAAGATAGCTCTTGATTTCCTGATGAAGGTTTTTGCACGTTGCGGAAAAACAATACGAACTGTAGAAAAAAACCACCATTAAACACTGGTAGAAATATATCTATACCCCTGCACAAAATCTGTTTAAAACATAATAGATAATGACAATAAAAACAGCACAGCCCTTTCTTTAAAAGCAGCCTGTTCCCCAAACAAGGAAATCTCCAAGTCTGGCTTCTCCAGGGAGAGAGAGAGGCCAAATGGTGGAACTGCAGAACTGGAAGGGAACCCAGGGGTCATCTAGCCCAACCCGCGCCTGCAATGCAGGAATCTTTTGCCCAAGGCAGGACTCGAACTCAGGACCACAAGATTGTGAGCAATTAGGTATAAACGCTTTGTGCTGCAAATTCGCTCGCCCTGCAATGCTCTCTAGCTGAATAGGATCGGGTTAATATCGCCTTCTTTTAGTGGGTCGTGCAAGCAGCTATTCTCAATAATGCTTTTGTGCGCATGGTTTGGGGATGTTGGGGTGAGTTTCTAGAACTAAGGGGAGGCAAGGACTCAAAAAGAACTTGGGGAATCACTGGTCTAGTCAGTAGCAATGCATTAGCATTGCTGGCAATTAATCCAGGTTAATGCATTTTAATGTTGTATTTTAATCTTGTTTTTTAAGCTGTGCTTCAATCAATTGTTTTTATATTTGGTGTTAGCCGCCCTGAGCCTGGTCTTGGCTGGGGAGGGCGAGGTATAAATAAAATTATTTATTATTTATTATTATTAATCCACAGGTGCAGAGACAGACAGGCAGACAGACAGAGATTGAGTTTCTGCGCAAGGAGAGCAATGCACATTATTTTTCCCGACTCACCTACAACAATCCCGGCAATGGTCGGGGCAGCGAACAGGATCTTCACCAGAACTGAAAGGAAGAAAAAAAATCTGTAATAAGAGATTTAATGACGGATTGGTTGCAGTATCACCAGGTAAATGATGTCTTTAGCAGCTAATAAAAGTTTGGGTTCTCTTTTGTTGGGGGCTTTCATCTTGTTCCACCTGGTGGCAGGTGGGAGTTGTGATAGGAATTCTGAGGTCTTAGATATATGTTAAATGTTCATAAGTGTACCAACCAAGCACATACATAGATCAGCACAGGAAGACCGACCTGGAACCATTTTGATTCCCAAACTGAGCAAATGTTTTCTCTGCAAGGTCAAAGTGGGAAACCTCCCCATTGTTTCTTTCCTCACAAATCCTTTCTCAAGGGCACATTTAAGATATGAATAGGGTGTGAGGCTGTGACCTGGCTCAGGAACTAAGTATTTATCATTACCAAAGACTGGCCAGGCTCCCCAGGGTATCCAATCAAGTGAGCATTAACGGGTAACCTGCCAGACAGGAGGTAAACAAGGCACTCAGATTTCTGCTGTAGACCGCCCTTTCTGTGATGTAGGTATGTTGTTTCTGGGGGTGGTCTTGATCTACAGGGTGGCAATTTCAAAAGTCTTTATAAGGCCTTGCACGCCATTGTTCTGGGTTCCTCCTCCCTCCTTCGTGTGGGGAGTGAGGACCCTGTTGCCACAGATCAATAAAGATCAGGCTTACTAGCTGCTTTGCTTCTCAATATTCTCTGGTTGGCCTCTGTTATCTTCTACTACCAATTGAGAACCTACGTAAGGACTCTATACGGGCTCTTGGATACCCCATAAGGGAAAAAGAGCAGATTTTTGTTTACAACAGTACGGGGCTTCCATCTTGTTCCACCTGGTGGCAGGTGGGAGTCCTGTCGCGACAGCCTTAAATTAAGACCAAGCCGACTGGCTGCTGTTTTGCTCTGGTATTCCTGGCTGGTGTCCTTGTTTTTTGTCCAAGGGAGCCCTCAGATTTCTCCATTCACAGCGGGGAGCAGGGTCCAGGGAGAAGGACCTTGCATGATGGTCACTGCTCACAGACGCATCACAGAGGGTGGGCTGGATGACCGCTGGGGGCCCCTTCCAACTCGACAATTGGCAAAGTTGGGGAGGAAAGAGGCGGCGACTCACCCATCAGGACGGAGTGGAGCGTGGACTCCTCTGTGGCCTCCAAGAGGGCCGAACGGCTGCCCTCCAGCAGCGGGGTCTCCTCGGCCATGGTGCCAACGGAAGCTGTGAGCCTAGGAAATAAAAACCGGGCAGGTGGAAGGGGCAGGAGCATCTCTCTCCCCTCCCCCTCCAAGCTTTAAGTAGCCTTTGCTTCTCTCTTAGGGGCTGCTGGGACCAGGTGTGGCCTGGCCTCACCTGCACCTGGGAAAGAGATGATTGTGCTTTTGCCCTTGCAGGATCAGGCCCCGACACCCTGCCTGGATTCAAGGGGAGGGAGGGAGGGCAGGTGAGCCTGGCATTGCCAGGTGCCGGCCCTAGGGCCTAATGCGTGCCCCACCTTGGAGTGGGGCTCATGGGTGCTGGGGGGGCACACTTTGCGCCAGAGCACTTCCGATGCGTAGACAGTGGGACTTGGTCGGGGCGAGGGGGGTGCACTCTGCACATGCCCAGATGGCACCCTTTGCGCCGGAACATTTCCTTTTTTAAAAAAATTGCATTTTATTTACTTGTTAACATTCTTATATTACATTGGTAAACGTTGTTCTATTACATTACAGGACTTAATATAATATAATTTCCAACGTGTATACAAAAATATACTGTACAGATTTTATATACCTAGAAATAAAATGAAACAAGAAAGTAAGAAAGAAAGAAGAAAGAGAAAAAACAAAAACAATTACCCCCCCCCCAAATCCCCCCATACCAACACACTAGACTTCCTGCCTATCCCATTGTATATTCCTTTTTTACAAATGAATGTACTCTTACTATTGTATATTTATTTACATATTATCTAATACATTCCTATATCAATATGTGCTCTTAGTCTTATTTCTCAACTCGGTCTCCAAGGTCAGAGCACTTCCTATCCACAGACAGTGGGGCTTGGTCAGGGGCGAGGGGGGTGCACTCTGCACATGCCCAGATGTCACCCAGTCTTCCTAATGCATCCTAGGCGTGCACACCACAGATCCCAGGCCCTTGTTCCAGGCAATAATAATAATAATAATAATAATAATAATAATAATAATTTATTATTTATACCCCACCCTTCTGCCTGGGTTTCCCCAGCCACTCTGGGCGACTTCCAACAGAACACTAAAATACAATAATCTATATAACATTAAAAGCTTCCCTAAACAGGGCTGCCTTCAGATGTCTTCTAAAAGTGTGGTTGTTATTTTTCTCTTTGACACCTGATGGGAGGGAGTTCCACAGGGCAGGTGCCACCACTGAGAAGGCCCTCTGCCTGGTTCCCTGTAACCTAACTTCCTGCAATGAGGGAACCGCCAGAAGGCCCTCAGAGCTGGACCTCAGTGTCCGGGCTGAATGATGGGGGTGTAGATGCTCCTTCAGGTCTACTGGGCCTTTGAGGCCGTTTAGGGCTTTCAAGGTCAGCACCAACACTTTGAATTGTGCTCAGAAATGTACTGGGAGCCAGTGTAGGCCTTTCAGGACCGGTGTTATGTGGTCTCGGCGGCCGCTCCCAGTCACTAGTCTAGCTGCCGCATTCCGGATTAGTTGTAGTTTCCGGGTCACCTTCAAAGGTAGCCCCACATAGAGCGCATTGCAGTAGTCCAAGCGAGAGATAACCAGAGCATGCACCACTCTGGCCAGACAGTCTTCGGGCAGGTAGGGTCTCAGCCTGTGTACCAGGTGGAGCTGGTAGACAGCTGCCCTGGATACAGAGTTGATGTGCGCCTCCATGGACAGCTGTGAGTCCAGAATGACTCCCCGGCGGCGCACCTGGTCCTTCAGGGGCACAGTTACCCCATTCAGGACCAGGGAGTCTTCCACACCTGCCTGCCTCCTGTCCCCCAAAAACAGTACTTCTGTCTTGTCAGGATTCAACGTCAATCCATTAGCCTCCATCCATCCTCCAACTGCCTCCAGACACTCACGCAGGACCTTCACCGCCTTCACTGGTTCAGATTTGAAAGAGAGGCAGAGCTGGGTTCATTCCGCATATTGATGAACACCCAGCCCAAAAGCCCTGATGATCTCTCCCAGCGGCTGCATGTGGATGTTGAAAAGCAGGGGGGAGAGGATAGGCTTCAACGGAATGATACTCTTGGCATGCTCAGAGGAACTCCCGCCGTAATTATCCCTTCCTCAGTTGTGGCCGAGGCCTGCCGTTGTGCCCCCCATGCCCCACCCACGCCCCCCTCCCTGGGCCCTGCTGGCACCCTGAGCTCAGCACCCAAGCTCTGCGGTGGGATTCAGGAAATCCTGTCTCTCTTCCTGCCCTGGTGCAAACTGGAGGAAGGAGCAAGCGGTGGAAGGATTGGGCAGGAAATCTGGGGGTAATTAATTTTTATTATTTTCTTTACATATTCTTTTATGACATTTCGTCAACACACACCCATGACTTCCCTCCTTTTAGTTGGCATCCCATATCCCATTCATTCGCCTATTTTATCTTTTCATTCCCTATCCTCTACATTGCAGGAGTTCCTTCAGTCCTGCTGGTGCCTTTAGTTTTATACAGCTACCCTTTCAGCATACAGTAAATTTACTCCAATTTCCTCGGAATCTCTGATCATCCTGATCCCGAATTCTTCCGGTCGGTTTGGCTAACTCTGCGTATTCAGTCATTTTCGCCTGCCGCTCCAAACTTCTTTCAATTTCCAATTTTGGGCCGACAAAGTCCTTGCGGCAGCTGGGGCGTAAATCATCTTTTATCTTAATCTCCTTTCCCATCGAGCCGAGTAAAAGAGCCTCCAGCTTTTGGGGGAAGGTATATTTTAATATTTTCTTAAATTCATTATAGACCGGGGGGCTTTTCTGGGGTCGGGGTGAGTGCGCTGGGTGCTCATAAAACAGGGGCCCACCCTATAGGGGGTATGAGATAGGGGGCCACCCACCGCCCTGCCTAGCCACCCTAGACCCTCCAGGAGACCCCAAAATGTGCCCAGCTCACCTGCCAAAGCCGCCCAAGCCCACACTGCAGGGTCAGGGTTGCCCCCAGGGCCGAGGGAAGGGGGTCTGCCCCTCTCTCTCTTTTACCTGCGTCTGGGGAAGATGTGCAGAAAGGACCTCGCAGCCCAGAGACCCCGATTTTGTGGGGAAACCTCACCCTTCATCTGCCACCCGCAAGGACCGGCTGACTCTACCCACTTCCTGCCTCGCCGTGGGGTGGGCGTTGGGTGGGGCGGGGGACCCTGGTGACGGAGAGACCCCATGACCTCTTCCTGCCCACACTGGCCCAGCCCAGCCCCTCTTATCATCAACCTTTGCTTGGGCTCTATCTCAGAGCAGATGGAAAGAAGCCGGTGACGCAAGAGGACTCGGAGGCGGAAAAAAACGGTTTATTGTGGCTGCTCTGATTCGGAAGGCAGAGAGAGAGAGACGGAGGGCAAAGGTGCTCCTCTCGCTTCAACACAGAAGCACTGGATTGCAGTGAAAGAATCACAGAATCGTCATGTTGGGACCCCCGGAGGTCATCCAGCCCAACCCGCTGCAATGCAGGAATCTCAACTAAATATAAATCACGGGACGGTAGAGGGGGAGGTCGGGAAGCCAGCGAGGGATCAGTGGTAGGTTTCCTGGAAAGACAAAAACAAGGCAGAGCGTGAATGTGGGGCGGAGGAAGCGGCAGGCCCCCAGGCTTCCCTTGCCAATGCTGGCTTTGCAAACTGGGCCCAGTCCAGCTCAGCGGCACCGTCCCTTTGAAGGACCACAGGGGCACCCCTCTCTAGCTGGCCAAGGCACAGCTATGGATCTTGTGGAGTTGGCGGGGACCCCAAAGGTCATCTAGCCCAACCCGCTGAAAGGCAGGAATCGCGGACTCCGCCCCGTCCTCACTTTAAGCTCTCCATCTCGTCACTGGGACACGTTGGTTAGGGCAGCAGCAGCAGGAGTTGGAAGCAAGGAGGGCACCCAGGAAGCCCCCAGAAAAGAGGGGGTCTGCCCCAGACATGCCCCATTGCTGCCTCCTCCTCCTCCAGAGAAAGGGGGGCTGCAGGAGCTTCTCCTGCGTCTCCCACCGTCCGCCTTCCTGCAAGGCCTCTGCTCACAGCGAGCCGCAATCCCGCTGAGTAAATAATAATAATAATAATATACCGTATTTTTCCATGTGTAACACGCCCCCCATGTATAAGACGCTCCCTATTTTGGGGGACTCCAAATAGAGAAAACGGGGGGAAGATTGTATCCATGTATAAGACGACCCACAATTTTGAACGTAATTTTTAAATAAAAAAAACCCTGGTCTTACACACGGAAAAGTACGGTAATTGTTTTATTATTAGCTGGATATTAATTAACTAACCTTGCATGCCACCCTTCACCCGTAGATCTCAGGGTGGTTGACAACATAAAGACACAAGCACAAAATACCAGGAAGAAGAAGAAGTACAGACCAATAACTAGCCCCCCCCCATAACGGGGGGTTGGTCTAGAGGACCTCTGGGTTCCCCTCCAGCTCAACCGTTCTGTGGTTCTAGGAGCTCAGCGGGGCTTCCTCCGCAGGGCTGCTTGCGACTGGGCTCCCCCCCCCCCCCCCAGGTTGGGCTAGGGAGGCGGCTGCCTTTGGGGGGGCTGCAGCGAACCCACCTTTTCTTCCTCGTTGCAGGTTCCGCAAACGCAGCCAAAGAGCCCGTTGAGGATCTGGAGGGCGCAGAGGCAGAACTCCACCAGGCCGGAGGCCAGGATGATGGAGAAGAGGATGACGTTGAAGCGGGTGACGCCGGGGGGGTCCCGGCAGACGTCCCACAAGCTCGTGTCAAAGAGGTAGTTTTTCTCGCTGGAAGAGAACGGGGCGGAGAAGAGATGGGCAGCCTCGTCACGCTCACAACTGTCTCCCTCGCACAAGCCCTGGACCCCTTTCTTCAGCCCTGAATGAGGGCAGTGAGGACCCCCAAACTGGATGGCGAGAAGGATTCAGGGAGGAGGAGAGGGCTATGGAGGGCTGCTAGCCCCTAGGGGGTTAAGCTTCTGGAAACCGCAGGAGGGGAAGAGTTGCTCTTGTGTTCGAATCCTGATTGCGGATCACCTCCGAGAACAAACAGGATGCTGGACCAGGTGGGACCCAGACTTAGGATGGGAGAAAACAAGGAGGGCCATGGCAGGTCCCACCCTGGGTTAAAGGTAAAGGGACCCCTGACCATTAGGTCCAGTCGTGGCTGACTCTGGGGTTGCGGCGCTCATCTCGCTTTACTGGCCGAGGGAGCCGGAGTACAGCTTCCGGGTCATGTGGCCAGCAGAACTAAGCCACTTCTGGCGAACCAGAGCAGCGCACGGAAACGCCGTTTACCTTCCTGCCAGAGCGGTACCTATTTATCTACTTGCACTTTGACGTGCTTTCGAACTGCTAGGTGGGCAGGAGCAGGGACCGAGCAAGGGGAGCTCACCCCGTCATTGCGGGGATTCGAACCGCCAACCTTCTGATCGGCAAGTCCTAGGCTCTGTGGTTTAACCCACAGCGTCACCTGTGACCCTGGGTTAGGAAGAGGCAAAAAGAGCTTTAAGTCAGCAAAGCTGATCTTGAAGGGGCAGCCTCTCTTTGCCTCCAGTGACGCTGTACATAAATCAAATACCAACAAAAAATGGCTTTGTGCCTCCAGAGCTCTTTCCTTCAAAGGGAGCCTGGTTTGCACAGCCCCTGGAACTCCCTGCCACTTGAGACACCTTTAAAATAAACCAGAAACACCGCCGTGCCTGCTCTGAAGGGTCTCCCATGTGCCAAAACTGGAGCTAGCTGAAGCCGCTCCCCACAACACCCTCCAGACCCCTGGCTCACCTGAAGTCCTCCAAGCTGCTCTCAAAGGGGCGGCCCCACTCCAGCGTCCCGTTGGCCAGGGGGTACTGACACATGGGCCCGTGAACAAGGCCCAGAGAGGAGGTGGCGACAGCGTAAACGCCTCCCAAGGCCCCCACAGCTGCAAAGATGATTGAAAGGCACATCTGGGGAGGAAATGTGGGGCGGGGTTAGTGGCCAGCCCAGGGAAACAAGAGCCCTGAAGGTGGGACTTGGTTCTGGGTGGAGCACCAGTTCCCCCTGATATGTAATAATAATAAAATAATTCTATTTATATCCCGCCCTCCCCGGCCAAAGCCGGGCTCAGAGCGGCCAACAACAATAAAAGCAACACAGTTCACATAAAACCACAATCAATCAATTGAAATGCATTCTAAAATCAATTCAAAATCAAATTAATGGCAACCACTGGGCTAGAGTTCTGTGGGGATTACCAAAGGAGGGGGTCAGACTGTGCCCTGGCCAAAGGCCAGGTGGAACAGCTCTGTCTTGCAGGCCCTGCAGAAAGATGTCAAGTCCCGCAGGGCCCTAATCTCTTGAGACAAGCGTTCCACCAGATTGGGGCCACAGCCGAAAAGGCCCTGGCTCTGGTTGAGGCCAGCCTAACCTCCCTGTGGCCTGGGACCTCCAAGATGTTTTTATTTGAGGACAGTAAGATACTCCGTGGGACATACCAGGAGAGGCGGTCCCGTAGGTACGAGGGTCCTGGGCCACATAGGGCTAATATTGTTATATTCCTAAATTCCTGGTTCCAGTAGGGGCTAGGATTTAACCCGTGCTTGGAGTCTTACTCGAGTGCCAGTCCTGAGATTTAGCAAGTGTTCCCAGCATGTTCGCACTCCTGTCTCACGGATGCTGGCTTGGCCATGTCCATGCAAGAGGGCAGGATCCGGCAAAGATATTCTCTACGGGGAGCTGGTTTCTGGTACCAAGCCCCTTGGCAGACCAACTCTGCACTACAAAGCTGTCTGCAAACATGCCATGAAGACTGGCAACGTCAACCTCACTGTGTGGGAATCCCTTGCAGGAGATCTTGGTGGCTGGAGACGGGCAGCCAAGTCCATAGCAATGAACAGAGAAGAAATGACCGCCATAGTGTCAGATGTGCCTCATTCCCAAAAGGAAACACGGACGGAAGCGCCTGGAATCTCGCGCTGCTCGGAGACTGGGGTGGCGTGCAGCAATATATATATTTCTTTGGGGAGGGGGCTTTGAAATAACAGCATGGGAGCGCAGAATGGGGAGGGTGCCGAGGTGAGAATGGAGAAAGGGGACGTTTCACGGCACTGCAGGGGGCCTGGACTGGACAACCCGTGGGTTCCTTCCCGCTCTACAGTTTTATGAGGTTTTGCCTGGGAGTTTGTGGCACTTTGCCCGCCCCTGCTCCACGCTGGCATGTGCAAACAAACAAGGGGGTGGGGAAAAGCGGAAGTTTCTGCCCCACATCTCACCCCGCAGCGGTTCCCACAGCAGCCTTTGCGCCCGGTGGCCTGGATGTGGACGGCTGGAACCATCACCTGGGGAGGAGAGGAGACCCGTCAGCTCAAGAAATGTGATCAAAATGCCCCCCCGAAACACACAGATAATGCCCCCCTCCCTGGGTCTCCTGCTTCCCCATAACCACAACATCCTCCCCCCATTCTGAACCCACAGCCCAGCTGTTGGCACTGGGCGTGAACAGGGCAGCCAGCCTGGCATTCAGATCCCATTCCTGGAGGAGACCATGCCCTCTCCCTTAGTCCTCACCCAAGGGGAATTCTTAATCTGTAGTGGCCTGCTTTTCAGGGTTGGCGTGCAGCTGATTAAGAACTGTTTTCCAGCTTTATTCTACTTATCACACACACACACACAGAGTCATAAGGTGGCCGCAAAACCCACTAAAGGCAATTCTCCACCGAGATGTGGTAGCCGCGATCCCTGCCTTGCCCGGGGTTGGACTGGATGACCTTTGGGCCCCTCACGCCACGATTCTCAAAACCTCTCAAGGCAGCTTGCGAGCAAAATGAAAACACCCCAGGAGGCGAAACTGCCCAGGGTCCTTCGCTTAAGGGCCGTTCATCCTGCTAGGGTCCCAGAGGGAGTTGAAGAAGGGGGAGTAGGAGAGAAAGAGCCCGGTGTCGGCACAGCCCCCCCCCCAATATCCTCTGCCAGATTATTCCTTCTGTTGCAAAGACCGCACAGGATTCCTAAGAGCGGCTCCTTCTTGGCCTCGGTGCTTACCATGATGCCCCCTCCGATGATCCCGCCCAGGTAGAGGATTTCGGGGGTAAGGTACTCTCCCCAGTGGTGGACATACTGGGTCTTCCAGTCCGGGAAGGCAAGGACGATGTTGCACACAATGCACAGGAGAGCGAAAGGCCAGAGGGCAGCCCCCACCACGCGGGAACAGGCCCCCGTGCACATGGCAGCGCCGAAATGGGGCTCTGCGGGGCAAGAGGCAGCCTTATACGCCCGGGGGGTGGTGGGGGGTGGCACCCGGCAGACTCAAGAGGAGGAAGTGGGGAAAGTCTTTGGACTTTCTCAGCGCACCTGGCTCGTAAATGCCACCTTTGTCCCCTCGGATGCCGTCCAGCAAGTGGCGTGAGCAGATAGTGGTGCTGGGGGCAAGGGGTTCCTGGGCGCGGGCAGAGCCCTCTCCTCCAAAGGATGAGTCAGAGAGGCATAGAGGAGGAAGGGACCTCCAGGGGTCATCCAGTCCAACCCCCTGCAAGTGCAGGAGTCGCGGCTGATGCGATGGCCACCCGACCGCTGCTTAAAGCTGCCCCCTTCCGAGGTCACAGAATGATAGAGCCGCATTTCTCTCCTAAAATCTACACCCCGCATTACTGTAAAAAAAGAGAAAAGACCTCTCACAGCAGTTTCACAAAAGGATAAAACGACCAAGAAACATTTTCAAGGCTTTAACGTACCCGAAGTTAAAAGACTGAGCACTTTCTAAGCATCTGGGACGGCTTGTCTAAACAAGGAAGCTTTTAGAGGAAGAGAACAGGGAAGGTTCTTGCTTGATATCATTCGTATCAACAGGCAGGGAGTTCCAGAGTGTAAATGACCCGCTTCTTACAAATATGGAAGGGGTATTGTGCCAACTCCTCCAACCGGAGCCGTCAGTCTTGCAAGTAAACTGGTCCCAGGTTGTTAAGGGCTTTTTGTGTACTAATAGCAATGCCTTGAATTTGGCCCAGTAGCAAACCGGGAGCCAGTTCAGATTTCTGGCACAGGTGTTGTGCACTGACAAGGCCTCTGTCCCGTCAGCAATCGTGCCGCAGCGTCCGGCACCAGCGGCAGCTTCCAGATCAAGAGTAAGGGAAGCCCCACAGTGAGCGCACTGCGGTAGCCCAGCCTTGAAGTAACGGACGCATGAATCATTGCAGAGTTGGGAAAACCCCCGAGGGCTATCTAGTGTGGGACATACAGCTGTCAGTCAAGTCCAACTTTCTGAGAGGACTAACTGCCTCTGTGTGGCAGGCAGTTTTGTCAGTAGGTTGGTTGCTGCAAGGAGCGTTAACTGGTAACCTTCTCATGACTCACGACTATCTAGTATATAGTTTATATATACTATATACTCAAGACTATCAAGTATATAGCCTTCTCATGACTCATGACTATCTAGTATATAGTTTATTTGTTATGTCAACTAAGCCTGCCTTCAGGAACAACTCTGTAAAACCTGAATGAATCTGATAATAAAGCAGTTTATGTTTATACGATTCAGATTCATGTGTGTTTTCTTTAAGAGGGACAGAAAGGGATTATCAACCAGGAAGGTATTGATAGGACTCAAATGAGTTAGCAACCCGCTTGACGCTGCATAAACTCAAACAGGGGACCGTTTAAACTCTGCTAAATTATATATAAACGTTCCCACATCTAGTACAACCTCCTGCAACACAGGGATCCTGCGTCCTGCCCACCGCTTCCAGACCACTAAGGGGATACAAACAGGAAGCAAAGGAAGAAGAGCCAGAAGAGGCTCGAGCAAGCTAACCAAGGCGCATCTGGCAGGGGAGTGTTAAAAATAAATAAAATAAATAAAGTCCATCAGGGTCACTAAACAGAGGGAGGAGGGTCTTCTGTGGCCACTGTCAAGGTGTTTCTGGGCGCAATTAGTACAAGGGAAAGGTAAAGGTAAAGAGACCCTGACCGTTTGGTCCAGTCGTGACTGACTCTGGGGTTGTGGCGCTCATCTCACTTTACTGGCCGAGGGAGCCGGCGTACAGCTTCCGGGTCATGTGGCCAGCATGACTAAGCCGCTTCTGGCAAACCAGAGCAGTGCACGGAAACACCATTTACCTTCCCGCCGGAGTGGGACCTATTGATCTACTTGCACTTTGACATGCTTTTGAACTGCTAGGTTGGCAGGAGCAGGGACTCAAACCGCCGACCTTCTGATCGGCAAGTCCTAGGCTCTGTGGTTTAACCCACAGCGCCACCCGCGTCCCTTAGTACAAGGGTTAAAAGCCCAGAATTAATTGGAATTCAGGTACTTGAAAATATTTATTTATTTCATAGAATTGTAGAATTGGAAGGGACTGCCAGGGTCATCTAGAAACCTAACGCAGGGATCTCAGCTAAAGCATCCATGGCAGACGGCCATCTAACCTCTGCTTAACACCCCCCAATGAAGGAGAATGTTCCACACACCCTCTCCCGAGTTTCCACTGTCAAACTGTTCTCACCATCAGAAAATTCTTCTTGACGCTGAATCGGAATCTCCTTTCTCGGAGCTTGAAGCCATCGGTTCGAGTCCTACCCTCTGGAGCGACAGAAAAGACGCTGGCACCTTCTTCCATGGGGCAGCCCTTGAGACATTTGAAGTTGCCTCTCATATCTCCTCTCCTCTTTCGCAGGCTAAACATCTCCAGCTCCCTCAGCCGCTCCTCACAAGGCTTAGTTTCCAAACCCTTCATCCTCTTGGTCACCATTTTTGTTGGGGGACGCAGAGCAGCTCTGCAGTTCTTGGCTAGGGCTGTAGAGTCCACCCAGACCCTCCCCTCGAGACCCAACTCCTTCCCTGAAGACTTGGAAGGGTCCCCCATGCCCTGGCACAATGAGGTCTGCCATGCCCAGGGCACGGGCCCTGCTCCCTGCCTGCCGCGCAGGGTCCTCACTAAGCGGCTGCCACTCTCCTTCGTCTTCCTCACGCTCAAACAGGTCTCCGGCCACCAGGACGTCCCCCAGGGAAGTGCCGCGGACCAGCAGGCTGACGTCGTTCCCCGTGTGGCCCGGGGTGGGCAGCACCTCCAGGTGCCCCGCGTGGAGTGGGTAGGGGAGCCCCCGGCGCAGATCCGTGGGGAGGTAACGTCCATCAGGCCGGCTGACGTCCGTGCCCACGACCAGCTGGGCCTCGGGGAAGAGGTTGAGGTTGCCCACGTGGTCCGAGTGGCCGTGGGTGCAGACCACGTGGCGGACGTCTCGAGGGGACACGCCTTGCTCGGCCAGCCCCGCCAGCAGCCGCTCACGGCCCCAGGGACCCCCTGTGTCCACCAGGGTGAGCTGGGGACCCAAGACCAGGGAGACGGTCCCGTCCGCTCGGGTGCTGCCGTCGCAAAGCTCCTCCGAAAAGCCCTCCTGGAGGACCAGCACCGAGTAGGGGGAGCCGGGGATGAGCCGTGAGGGGAAGGGGGCTGTCCGTGGCTTCGAAGAGGTGGAGGCCGGGGAACAGAGAGCCATGGAGAGGGGGATCCGGAGGCGAAAGGGTCCGGGGGGGGGGGTCCTTTCTTTCTGCCTGGCGGAGGGACGGCTTGAGGGCAAAACTCCCGGCAGGTCCTGGCAAAGCAGATCCTGAAGACCTTTAACAAACAGGATACGAAAGGGTTAGAAAGGTCCCCCCAAAGTTCATCTAGCCCAGAGGTCAGCAACCTTTTTCAGCCGTGGGCCGGTCCACCATCCCTCAGACCACGTGGGGGGCCGGACTATATTTTTTTGGGGGGGGGGGGAATGAATTGCTGTGCCCCACAAATAACCCAGAGATGCATTTTAAATAAAAGCACGCATTCTACTCACGAAAAAATACTCTGATTCCCAGACCGTTCACAGGCTGGATTGAGAAGGCGATTGGGCCGCATCCGGCCCACGGGCCTTAGGTTGCCTACCCCTGATCTAGCCCAACTGCCTGTGACACAGGGATCCTTGACCAGGGGGCTGGGGCAACTTTGGCTCTGCTTGCCAACCTGGCAGAGATTTCTGAGGCTGCCCTTTGCCAGGAAAGGATCAGACAGGAAAATAATAATAATAATAATTTTTTATTTGCATCCCACCCTCCCCAGCTGAGGCCGGGTTCAGAGCGGCTAACATCATAAAAACAACACAATATGCATAAAAACAGACATAAATTAATTAAAATACACTAGCTTTGCTAGTGGCCCCCCAAACTCCCGGGGAAATGAAGACACAGCACCATCCATGGCAACATCAGGGGTGAAATGATGCCAGTAGAAAGGAGACCCGCCCCCCGCTCACCTGGCCCAGGACAACAGGCCAGGCGCGTGCAGGTGTGCCCCCCCCAGCCTCCCTGCGGCCTCCGCTGAATCCAACACCCATCAGGCTCATCCAAGAGGGTCAGACAGAGGAAGAGAAGGTAGGCTAGGGCTGGTAAGAGGTGCCACCGCAATGGCCCTTTCCTCCCTTGACTTTTGGGGGCAGGAAAGGTGCCCTAAGAGCCACATGCTGGGAATCCGGGGTGGGGAGAAGGCGGCTGTGGCGTTCACCTCCCTCCCTGGCAACGTGAGAACGGGGCCTTCTCTGTGGTGGCTCCCCGTCTGTGGGATGCTGCTCTCCCCAGGGAGGCTCCCCGGGCGCCTTCCTTCCCCTTCCGCCAGGCCTTGGCTGACCCGCCTGCGTCCGTCTCTCGGGCTGTTGCTCCTTACGCATTCCCCCCCCCTTTTTTTATACCGTAAACCACCCTGGAGAGAGGCAGGAGAATTTAAGAAATAAATAATTTATTCATACCTGGAAAACCACCTTTACCAAAAAAACCCAAAACGAGAACCGCTAGAAAAAAACGAAAATAGGGGGGGAAAAGTAACCATTAAATTGCAAGCAACAGTGACAGAAGTAAATACACCTGTAATTTTCTATTTCCCACCGCGTGACGTCACGTTCGCTGCACGTCCCGTCCCGGGACCGGAAGAACACGCGCGTACGCAGGCGCCGCTCTAGCACCTCCTTCTCTGTGCTCTTGTCTCAGCGTCTTCCTCCGCCAATCCTGAGAGGAGGAGGAGGAGTGCGCATGCGCGTGTGGATAAAAAAGCCACCCCCACCAACCAGGCGCCGGGGCGAAAAGGAAGCTCCGCCCACCTCCCCCTCCTCCTCCTGCAGCGGCGCCCTTTGGGCACTTCCGGTGGGGGCTGTGGGCGGGGTTTGTGTCTCCCCGTCGCGGGGCAGGGGCGCCGTCGGATGACGCCGCCTGGAAAGGACTACCGTATATGCGGATGTAGGGGCGCCGCCTGAGGCACGTCGCCCGGAGGCGGCTGTACCGTATTGGCGGGCAGGGAGGCCTCCGCCGGCGGTAAGTGGCGCGCCGCCGGCTGCGCTCTGCACATGCCCCGGGGGCCGCTCCTCCGGGGGCAGCGAGCGAGCTGCTTCCTGCATGGCGGGGGAGGGGTTGGACTAGATGGCCCCTGGGGTTCCCCCCCCGAGGTGGCCCTTGCGGGGTCTGTGGGCTGGCGGGCAGCCGCGTCCCCCGGGCAGCCTCGCCCCGGCTGGGCGTCGCATCCTCCGGCCTGGCCGCTTGGCCGTCCCTTCTCCCCCCCGGTGGTCCCGGGCACCGAGAGGCTCCCTCGCCAACCCGGCGGCTCAGGCGGCTGGGACGCGGCTCTGACATTCAGCTGCATTGGCCCTCCTCATTTCCCGCTGCTCTTCTGCTTCCATTCTGCCACTTGAAGGAGCAACTTAACAGTAATAGTTTAAAAACTGGAAAAGCAGTGGCCAGAAGAGCATCATTCAGCCGCTAGAATACCTAGTATTTCGTTTTCCTTCCAAAAGTCCCTAATAATAATACAGCGGTACCTCGGGTTACAAACGCTTCAGGTTGCAGACTCCGCTAACCCAGAAATAGTACCTCCGGTTAAGAACTTTGCTTCAGGTTGAGAACAGAAATCGTGCTCTGGCAGCAGCAGGAGGCCCCATTAGCTAAAGTGGTGCTTCAGGTTAAGAACAGTTTCAGGTTAAGAACAGACCTCCGGAACGAATTAAGTACGTAGCCAGAGGTACCACTGTATGGCGTCCCGTGCACGTCCTCTGCATCTGGTGTCTATTGATACTGCAGGTGGGGTGTGGTTGCGGGGAGGGGGGGGCGGTGCGCATGCAAGAGAGGGATGATGTGATCCTGTGCACATGCAGCAGGCAGGCCAGCGCTTTTGCATTCTCTATAGTCCATGGCTGAGAGTTCCTGCGGCTGCACTGCACAAGGTGAGTGACTCAGGTGAGGCAGCTGTGAGCGGGGGGGCAGGTTGGCTGCCCCCGCTTTCTCTTTTGAGCCGTTACGCTCTGAGGTGGGACAGGGAAGTGCCCATTTTGGGCCTGGGGAGCCTCATTCTGCCGCCCCTCAGGATTGAGCCTGGCAGCTGCTGAGGCATCTCTCCTCCAGTGGGGGTCAGCCATGACTAGGTTTTGAAACGGGCTCCCACATATTTACAGTGGTGCCCCGCAAGACAAATGCCTCGCAAGACGGAAAATCCACAAGACGAAAGGGTTTTCCGTTTTCAGAGGCTCTTCGCAAGACGAATTTCCCTAAGGGCTTGCTTCGCAAGACGAAAATTGACGGAAAAAAATGAATTTTTTTTCGCTCCAAAACCCCTTTTCCTGAAGCGCTAAGCTGCTAAAAGCATTTTAGCAGCAAAACCGCTAATCCCTTAAGCCTTAAAAAGCCGTTTTTAGCCCTTAAAGTGCCAATAGCGCTAATAGCGCTACTCCGTCAATGGGCTTGCTTCGCAAGACGAAAAAACCGCAAGACGAAAAGACCCGCGGAACGGATTCTTTTCGTCTTGCGAGGCACCACTGTAATGTGCATTATCACTAACATTGCAAGATATGTTTGGAAATAGATCCATCATGTTTAAAACGAATTACGGTAAGGATGTAACCAGAGGCACCACTGTAACAATTTATTATTCATACCCCGCCCATCTCGCTGGGTTTCCCAACAGAATATTAAAAACACGACAAAACATCAAACATTTAAAACTTCCCTAAACAGGGCTGCCTAGTGAGGGAGAGATTGTGAGCAAGTACGGTGGACGCTCAGGTTGTGAATGTATCCATGCGGGATGCACGTTTGCAACCCGCAGCGGGGCATCTGCACACATGCAGGTTGGGATTCGGCGCTTCTGTGCATGCGCAAAGCATGATTTATCGCTTCTGCGCATGCGCGACCAGCGAAACCCGGAAGTGACCCATTCCGGTACTTCTGGGTTTCGGCGGTCCACAGCCCGAAGAAACGCAACCTGAAGTGTCTGTAACCCGAGGTATGACTGCATTGCAGTTCAGCATTGGGGGTCTCTTGCCTGCAATGCGTAAAACTACTTCCATTTGTTACCCAGATTCCCATCTCCATATCTTACCACCTTGGCTTCCCTCAGCTGTTTCTTTTCCGTGCTCCAACAAATAATAAGTTCACAGTTAGGTTTTGTTATGTATGTTTTGTTTCTTAGCATGTACTTCTTACATGTCCACAGAAATCTCCATGAAAATGAGTTGGCTAAGCAATAATAGCGGGGGACGCAGCAGCACATCTCCAGGGAGGGCGTTACGCCAACAGGGAGCCACCACCAAAAAGGCTTTGCTATGAGTTGGCCAGTGTTGGGGTCTGAGAGGGTTGAGGCAGAAGGCTGCCTGGAGTGAGGGATGCCGGTGACCAGAGCAGATCTTTGTGGTCTTTCCACCCGCAGGGGCAGCCGTTGAGCCAAGATGGCGGAAGAGAAGAAGATGAAGCTGAGCAACATGCAGCTGCCCACGGAGTCCATGAAGGTCATGGCCGAGTCGATGGGCATCGGGCAGGTCCCTGAGGAGACCTGCCAGATGCTGGCGGACGAAGTCAGCTACCGCATCAAGGAGATCGCCCAGGTCGGTACTTGAACACAGAGTTCAACTGCGGAACTCCCTCCCACCGGAGACAGGGATTGCCACCAACTCAGATAGCTTTATAATAATAATAATTGTTTATGGTACTTGAACACAGAGTTCAACTGCGGAACTCCCTCCCACAGGAGACAGGGATTGCCACCAACTCAGATAGCTTTATAATAATAAGAATAATTATTATTATTTATACCCCGCCCTCCCCAGCCAAGACTGGGCTCAGAGCAGCTAACAACCGATTGATTGAAATACAGCTTAAAAACAAGATTAAAATACAACATTAAAACATTAAAATGCAGCCTCATTTCAATAGAAACTCAAATCAAAAACTTTTTGGGGGATGAAAACATCAGGTCTTCACCAAGGCTAGCTTTGGAAGAGGATGAGCAAACCAACAAACCCCTGTGTTGCAAAATATGAATCGGCAATATCAAAAGCAACACTATGGCCAGAAACAATTACAATGCGGAAAACTTTATGGAATAATTCAAAACATCAAAACTAACAAACTGAAGCCTCTGAAAGTCCTGTTTTGTTGAATTCTTCATCATGTAGAGCCCTGTTCCGGAGTATTTTTCATTCTCATGTATATTATATCTATTCGGAAAAAAGATTGGTTAATGATGAAATTACATATCTTTCTACTTACGAGTGTTGAACTAATTGGCTGATGAAGAATTCAACGAAACGTGTCAAAATATTGTTCTAGAAATGACATGTTAATAGGCTTAGAGTAAAAAATGTAAGCAATAACAAAACCAATAAAGAAAGAAGGAAAGATCAGAATTTAACAAAAATAATTTATTATAGAATGCAAGGGGGGAAAGGTAGAAAAAAATATAAAAAAGTCAAATTGCTGTGGAGGGAAGTAGAGGTGGGTGGGGGGTTTTATAATTAAGTGTATAATTATGCAACTGTTGTAATTTAGGTATTATATTTTATGTGAGGGAATCATTGGGAATTTTGGTTATTATGTATATATGTTAAGTTTCAATAAAGATCTTTGAAAATTAAAAAAAGAATTCAATGAAACAGTAGTTGTTATCCGGAAACACTGCTGCAGAGTTCAGAGTTGGACATCAGAATCGGACATTTGCTGATTATACAAAGCTGTTCACAGCTTGCTTTCCGCCGGGTAAAGTCTGGCACCTTGATCCATTTAAAGACTTGCTGAGACTTTCAGAGACTTCAGCTTGTTAGTTTGGATGTCTGGAATTATTCCATAAAGTTTTTCACATTGTGATTGTTTCTGGCCATCGTGTTGCTTTTGAAAGATGACGGACAGGCTACCAGCCACGATGGCTACGCTCTGACGCCAAGTTTGGAGGCAGCAAATGCTCTTCTCATGTTCAACTAAAGACACGGGGGACCCCAATGTTTTGTGGGGCTGTGCAATTCATCTCCGCTCATCCTGCTTGACTTCTAACTGTGCAGGGCCCAGAAAGCGTCGGTGTGCCATCGGTTGATTGGCAGGCGGTTGCCCTGCAGGGTTTGGGGAGGTGGGGAGGGGAAGAGGGAGCAGAAGCTTTGGCCTCCCCTCTTGGAGGCACACCCAACCTTTTGCCCGGTCTCTCTTTTTCCCACTGCGACTTCCACCCGCTCAGGATGCCTTGAAGTTCATGCGCATGGGCAAACGCCGGACGCTCACGACGGGGGACATCGACTTGGCCCTAAAATTGAAGAACGTGGAGGTGAGTGTTGGGGTGGGGCGGACAATTTCGGCAGGGCTGGGGGTGTTTGTGCGGAAGCAGAGCCATCGTCTCGAGCTGCATGTTCCTGCCTTGCAGGGGGTTGGACTAGATGACCTGTGGGGTCCCTTCCAACTGGGATTGTGTGTTCATTGCTGCCTCAGAGAAATTGGCATAGTGGCTAAGGGGTGACCCCACCTCTATTTGGGGGTTATTTTTTATTACGCATACAGGTGAAACTCGAAAAAGTAGAATACCGTGGAAGTGTTAATATATTTCAGTAATTCAACTTAAAAGGTGAAACTAATATATGAGAGAGACTCATGACATGCAAAGTGAGATACGTCAAGCCTTTATGTGTTATAATTGTGATGATCATGGCGTACAGCTGATGAAAGCCCCAAATTAACAATCTCAGAAAATTAGAATATTGTGAAAAGGTGCAGTAGCTATTCAATCCATAACACCTACAATGGGTTCCTGAGCCTTTAAATGGTCTCTCTGTCTGGTTCAGTTGGAAGCACAATCACGGGGAAGGCTGCTGACCTGACAGTTGTGCAGAAAGCCACCCTTGAGACCCTCCATAAGGAGGGAAAGCCTCAAAAGGTAATTTTCTACGATATTCTAATCTTTCGAGTTTCACCTGTATGTTATCGCAGCCACATGGGTGCCAAATTCCTTACATTTGGCGGCATCTGTAAATGGACGAGACCCTTTTGTTTATTTCCCTGCCTCTTTTGTTGTGTCAGTTGTGTTTTCATGCCCCAAGTACAATTGCGTCCGTTTCATTCTCCCCAGATTTTGACCCTGTTCTCGAAAGCTCCTTGTGTTGAACTTAACCGTACTTTCCCATCATTATTTGCTTTTTCTCCTGGTCCGTGTCATAGGGAAGAACTAAAAATAAATGAGCGATCCTAGATTCATAGAACTGCAAAGCTGGGAGGGAACCTGAGGGTCATCTAGTCCAACCCCCTGCAATGCAGGAATATTTTGCCTAACGTGGTGCTTGAACCCTCGACCCTGAAATTGAGAGTCTCCTGCTCTACCAGCTGAGTCGGGGCCGGTTGTTTTGAGTTGGATTTAGGGAGGGAGGCAGCAGGGCCTTATCCGGGGCGGCCCCTTGACCCGCTTTCTTCCTCTGTTTCCGCCCCAGCCGCTGTACGGCTTCCACGCCCAGGAGTTCATCCCCTTCCGCTACGCCAGCGGTGGGGGCCGCGAGCTGCACTTCTACGAGGAGAAAGAGGTTGACCTGAGCGACATCATCAACACCCCCTTGCCTCGCGTGCCCCTCGACGTCTGCCTCAAAGGTGAGGTGGGGGGGGGAGCCCAGGGGCTGTGTGGCGCTCAGATCGAGGGGGGGGCTCTGGGGAAGGTGGGTGCCTCCTGCTGGCAAAGCAGCGTTCACGCACGAGGAGAGGGCGATGGAGGGCAACCAGCCACAACGTTTTAATGTTGTATTTTAATCTTGTTTTTAAGTTGTATTCATTCAGCTTGGTTTTATTATTGGTTGTTAGCCGCCCTGAGCCCGGCCTTGGCTGGGGAGGGCGGGGTATAAATAATACTTATTATTATTATTATTAATGGCTAGTCACTGCCCTCCACTGTAGTGATCAGGTGGGATGGCTAGGAGGAATTATAAAAAATATGGAGCAAGCCATTTGTGCCGGCAATGAAAGCATTGCGTTGACTGGGTTTGAGCCATTTTGATAGGATTTTTGATCAATCCACACCTCTGCATCTCTGTCCTATTTCTCTTGCTTGGCAAGTCATGTACACAGGCCAGTGACTTCACTGGACATCCTCCGTACATGAATATCGTAGGTTACTTTGATGTAGTTAATCTTTAGATAGATCTTAAGGGCCAGGAAGAGAGTTCACTAGGATACTGCCATCCTTGTTATTATAATCCTTGTTGTTATTCATGTTTTTATACTGTATTTTATGGTGCTTTTATAATTGTTTTGAATTTGTTGCTAGCTGCCCTGAGCCCAGTTTCTGAACCAGGAAGGGCAGGGTAGAAATATTTATTATTATTATTATTATTCTTGACCCTTGGCAGTCCCTTCTGGCCCTGGTGTGAGGGACCTTAGAATTGTAGACTTCGAAAGGACCCCAAAGGTCATCCAGTCCAACCCCCTGCAATGCAGGGATCTTTGAAGAGCTGTTTCCCAAGCGTCTAGGAGAAGCGACTCTTGAGATCCACAAGCTTGTGTCTCGGCAGCTGAGCAGAAGCGTGTGGAGGTTTGCCTGTCTCTTTGTCTCTGACGTTTCTTTTCCCCTCTCTCGTAGCCCACTGGCTGAGCATCGAGGGGGTCCAGCCCGCCATCCCAGAAAACCCACCCCCAGGTGAGTCGCCCGCTTTGGTTGATAACGTGAATCTGATGGGGCACTTTCTTTTTTAAAAAATTCATTTTTATTAAGTTTTCCACTTTAACAATCCAATCCAATCACATTAAATATTCCAAATTATACATATACATATCCAATAATCCAAATATTCTGCCAAATTATAATTTTTTTAATGGGACTTCCCATGTTAGGAGCGTTCTCTCTGTTTGGTGCACGTTAGGAAGTCAATAAACGAAACTTCATTTGCACAGAGAAGAAGCTGAGCCTGACCTCAATCCATCTTTTCCCCTTCCTCGCCAGCCCCGAAGGAGCAGCAGAAAACAGAGGCCACCGAGCCCCTCAAAGCAACGAAACCAGGGCAGCAGGAGGACGGCGCCCTCAGGGGCAAAGGGCAGACCACCGCGGCCCCCGATGGCAAAGGTCAGGTCTTGGCAGGGCAGCGGGGCTCTGTGTTTTGATAAATGTTTGCCCATTTATTTTTTTGGTGGAGTTACCAGCTTGGTGGATCAGGGGAATTCAGGGGATGTAGTATATCTTGATTTCAGGAAGGCTCTTGTCACGGTCTCCCGTGATATTCTTGCAGAGAAGCTGGTAAAATGTGGACTGGACAAGGCACCGTATTTTTCGCTCCATAAGAAACACTTTTTTCTTCCTAAAAAGTAAGGGGAAATGTTTGTGCGTCTTATGGAGCAAATGTGTGGTCCCCGCTAGCTCACTTCATTTAAAGAGTTTCAGAGACTTTGAGACTAAGATTTCATTTTGAACTTGTTATTGTTTAAAGGAATTCTATAAAGGTTGCCTATTAGGTATGTATATGGTCGTTGTGTTGCCTAGACATTGTTGACCTGCGGAAGGAAGCTGGAGGGGTCAGCCAGATGGAGATGTCAACCAACCTGGTGCCCACAGATCTCCAGCTGGTCAACTGGACCTCCGCCAGCCGCCAAACCCTTTGCTTCCCCGCCGTGACCCTGCCTGCCTTCGTTTCCTCCCTGCCAGGCAAAGAGAAGAAGGGCCCCCTTTTGGAGGGCGCCCCCCTGAAGCTGAAGCCCCGAAGCATCCACGAACTCTCCGTCGAGCAGCAGCTGTACTACAAGGAGATCACGGAGGCCTGCGTGGGCTCCTGCGAGGCCAAGCGGGCGGTGAGAAAGCGTGGAAGGGAACCCCCGAGATCCTCTAGTCCAGCCCCCTGCACAAGGCAGCAGTCGCAGGAGTTGGGGAGCCCAGCACCCTCTCCTTGCAGTGGGCAGCCAGGTGCCCGTTATGGGAAACAGGCAGCAGGATCTGAGCAGGTGCAGCCTCTCCTCTCCGGTTGCTGCCAGCAACTGGGATTCAGAGCGCCTGCTGTTGTGGCAGAGCCCTCACTCCTTCCTCAATTTGCCTAATCCTCTTTTAAAGCCAGGTTGGTGGCCGTCCCACCCTGCTGTGGCAGGGAGTTCCACAGCTTAACCCTGTGCTGCGTGAATAATAATAATAATAATAATAATAATAATAATAATTTATTATTTATTCCCCGCCCATCTGGCTGGGTTTCCCCAGCCACTCTGGGCGGCCTCCAACAGAATATTAAAATAAAATAGTCTATTAAACATTAAAAGCTTCCCTAAACAGGGCTGCCTTCAGATGTCTTCTAAAAGTCAGGTAGTTGTTCTTCTCTTTGACATCTGGTGGGAGGGCGTTCCACAGGGCGGGTGCAACTACCAAAAAGGCCCTCTGCCTGGTTCCCTGTAACTTGGCTTCTTGCAGGGAGGGAACCGCCAGAAGGCCCTCAGAGCTGGACCTCAGGGCTGAACGATGGGGGTGGAGATGCTCCTCCAGGTCTACTGGGCCTTTGAGGCCGTTTAGGGCTTTCAAGGTCAGCAGCAACACTTTGAATGGTGCTTGGAAACGTACTGGGAGCCAATGTAGGTCTTTCAAGAAGTGCTTTTATTTGTCGTGAATCTTCTTAGCTCTCCCTCCACCACCACACTGCCTTGGAGAAGGGAGAGTGAGGGGCTCGTGTGGCCAGTTTATACAGTAGTACCTCGTCGTGAATCCGCCCCATTTAGCATCCGTTTCGTGGAACGTCCGCGGCAAACCTGGAAGTAACGGAATGGGTGACTTCCAGGTTTGCCGCTCACGCAAAGCGGCGCTTTGTCGAGCGTCCGGGGCTCCTGAACGGATCCCAGACTCAAAACAAGGTACCACTGCAATCCCACCCTGGAGCCCTCCTGCTGGTGACTTGGACTACAATTCCCAGCAGCCAGTATGACCCGTGCTGATGCATCATGGGAAGTGGAGTCCAACACTTTTTGAGGCCTGTGGCTGGAAACCACGGGAAGGGAGACTATTGCTCTGTTGCTCGGATCCTGCTTGTGGAGTTCCCTTTGGGGTGCCTGGTTGTGAGACCAGGATGCTGGCCAAGTTTCCTACGATTCCCACGTGGAGCCTCCATGGACAAAGCCAGTCTACCTCAGAATGGCGGAGAACAAGAGCGGGAGGAGGCCGCTGCCCTCGCATCCTCCTTGGGGGCTTTCTTCCCTTTGGGGTGTTGGGTCGGCCACTGTGAGGAGGATGCCAATGGCCTGATCCGGCTGCAACGCCCTCCCTGATTCCTGACGTTCTGGCTTTTTTCTGCAGGAGGCTCTTCAGAGTATCGCCACAGACCCCGGCCTCTACCAGATGCTGCCTCGCTTCAGCACGTTCATCTCCGAAGGGGTAAGGGGTTTGTGTGCAAAGGGGGGGAGGGGTAGAAAAGTCTTTCAAAACCAGGTTAAAACTCGAGCTTAATGGGTCTCGAGCTTTCAAAGGGCTTTGTATCCTGATAGTGAAGGGACGCGGGTGGCGCTGTGGGTTAAACCACAGAGTCTAGGACTTGCCGATCAGAAGGTCAGCGGTTTGAATCCCCGCAGTGACGGGGTGAGCTCCCGTTGCTCGGTCCCAGCTCCTGCCAACCTAGCAGTTTGAAACCATGTCAAAGTGCAAGTAGATAAATAGGTACTGCTCTGGCGTGAAGGTAAACGGCGTTTCCGTGCGCTGCTCTGGTTCGCCAGAAGTGGCTTAGTCCTGCTGGCCACATGACCCAGAAGCTGTACGCCGGCTCCCTCGGCCAATAAAGTGAGATGAGCGCTGCAACCCCAGAGTCGGTCACGACTGGACCTAATGGTCAGGGGTCCCTTTACCTTTACCTTTTATCCTGATAGTAGCAGCAGCACCTTGAACCTGGCCCTGTGTCGGATCAGACCCCTCAGCAGCAAAGGCACACAGTGCAGGGAAGGCCTCCTTGCTCCTGTCAGCAATTTTGCTGCAGCATCCCGCGTCTACTGCGGCCTTCGGGTCAGGCGCGAAAGGAGCCCTGGATTCGAGGGCGCATCTCTTTTTAAAATATTTTTTTATTGAGTTTTTGATAATTTTAAACATACGAAACAAAACCATTTCAAACATTAAAATACAAGGTTCTTTCTAACCTCCAGATCTTCCTTCCCTCCCTCTATGGGTTCCATGTTTAAATTTCAGTTTGCTGCATCTTTTACCGTTACTCATCCATTATATCCATAGTGACCATAAATGGTTCCACATTACAAGTGTCCTTACATCCCTGCCAAAGATTTTAACTGTTTACAGTGGTCTTTTAAACAAATTACAAATTAACTCCAGTCTTTCGAATCTTCCCCGTCGGTTTCGCCATCTCTGCCTACTCCATCAGTTTCCTCTGCCATTTTTCTTTGGTTGGTACTTCTCCTTCCTTCCATCTCTGGGCTAGTGGCATTCTCGCTACTGCCGTTGCATACATAAAAAGTCATTTATCTTCTTTTGGAAACTCTATTATACCTAGTAAAAAGGCTTCTGGTTTATTGACAAATGTATTTTTAAGCATTTTCTTTAGTTCATTATATACCGTATTTTTCGCTCCATAAGACCTGACCACAAGACCTGACCATAAGACACACCTAGTTTTTAGAGGAGGAAAACAAGAAAAAAAATATTCTGAATGAAACAATGGATGTATGATTTTTGTGGTGCAGGCTGCAGCCATGGACATACTATGTGGTCTGATGGTGAATTTGGGGTGACCCAATGCAAAAATCCTGAGGATCCATGGGCTTTTACCTCCCTGCTCCCAGGCAGCCTCCTGTATCTCTAGCGTCCCTTATCTCTCTCCCCGATTGGCAAACGATCAGCAGCTTTGTTTAAACACCCCCTTCCCTCTTTAAAAAAAAAGAAGAAAAAAAAAAAGCATGATCTGCTTTTTGCCCCTGGGCAATTCGGCTCCAGGGACCACACATTCGCTCCATAAGACATACAGACATTTCCCCTTACTTTTTAGGAAGAAAAAAGTGTGTCTTATGGAGCGAAAAATACAGTATACCATTTCCCAGAAAGCCTTTACCAATGTACATGTCCACCACATGTGGTAAAAGATGCCTGGAGGCGTATCTCTGTAGCTGCCGGCTGCCTTTCCCAGTCTGATCTGGAGCCTCTCACCTGAGGTCCCTGTCTCCCCATCCCTCCCTCCTTCCAGGTGCGGGTGAACGTGGTACAGAACAACCTGGCTCTCCTGATCTACCTGATGCGGATGGTGAAGGCCTTGATGGACAACCCCACCCTCTACCTGGAGAAATACGTGAGCCTCTTCTCTCTCTCTCTCTCAGGGATGGAGGGACCATTAAGCAAAATAAGCCCGTTCTGTAGGAACCACAGACATGGTCCATAGGCCACGTGGTGCAGCTGAACCAGGTTCCACCGGAGGGCGGGGGAGAAAAAGCCTGAACTTATTAAATAAGTGTAGAAGACTATATCGAGTGTGCCTCATCCAAACACTTTGGTATACAGTGGTACCTTGGTTTACGAACTTAATCCGTTCCGGAAGTCCGTTCTTAAACCGAAGCGTTCTTAAACCAAGGCGTGCTTTGCCATAGCAGCAGGGGACTCAATTTACAAATGGGACACACTCAACAGGAAGCGGAGCATGTTCTTATTCCAAGACAAAGTTCACAAACCAAAACACCTACTTCCGGGTTTGCAGTGTTCTTAATCCAAGCCGTTCATAAACTAAGCTGTCCTTAAACCAAGATACCACTGTATTTGCCTTGGTGTATTCTTAACAAGAACGGTCACAAATGGCTCAGCTGAGCGTTCCTTTTCTCAGCTAGAAATCTCAGCAGAGCAACTAGGCAGGCTGGACGCCTGTTCTCGACAAAGTACAGAAGCAGGTGTGTTACGTAAGATTAGTTTTGAGGATCCGCTCAAGGTGAAAATTACCCTAACCCACACATTCTTTTATAAGCAGTTAACAGTCGTCCGTAGGTTTACCATAACCATTGAGTCAATCACCCATCTCCTACTAGCCTTCTGAGAAAAACCCCACCCTCCCACTATATGTATAAAAGTCTGGTGACTTCTATTTCAGTGTATCTGAAGAAGTGTGCATGCAGACGGAAGCTTAGACCCAGAACAAATTGAATTGGTCCATAAGGTGCTACTGGACAATTTTTAATTTTTTTCCCATTCTTTTATAAATTATATTTACTATCTGAATGAATACAAAATTTAGCAGTCTATTAATATGTACGTATCAACTCGTTCCAGATAATCGCCATACAGTGGTACCTCTGGATGCGAACAGGATCCGTTCCGGAGCCCCATTTGCATCCTAAGCAGAACGTAAGACGCATCTGCGTGGGTCACGTTTTGCCGCTTCTGCGCATGTGCGTGACGTCATTTTGAGCGTCTGCGCATGTGCGAGCGGCGAAACCCGGAAGTAACGCGCTCCATTACTTCCGGGTCGCCGCGGAGCGTAACTTGAAAACGCTCAACCTGAAGCACATTTAACCCGAGGTATGACTGTATTGGTCCACATAAAGTCTCCGTCTGCAAGCAGCTCGGTTTTTTATTATCTTTTGAATTAGGTATATACAGGGGCACCAAAATCTTTTTGAGTGCGAAAGGTCTTAATCCAGTCCTGCTCTCTCTGGGGGGCTGGGGGCCACTGGGCAGGTGGGTGAGGGGGAGACACCCAAGGGAGCCTCTCCCAGCCCTTCCTCTTCCTCGTCCAGCCCTGGGTGGGTGGGGGGTGTCCTGGGGTGCCCCAAAGTGAACCGGGAGCGGGCGCTGACCTTAACGCCATGGGCCTCTTTTCTTCCCCACCCCCTGCCAGCTCCACGAACTGATCCCGGCCGTCATGACCTGCATCGTCAGCCGCCAGCTGTGTCTTCGGCCGGACGTGGACAACCACTGGGCGCTGCGGGACTTTGCCGCCCGGCTCATCGCCCAGATCTGCAAGAACTTCAGCACCACCACAAACAACATTCAGTCGCGCATCACCAAGACCTTCACCAAGGTGCATGTTAACGCCGGAACACACGGGCCTCTGATGGAGCTGAGCGTGGGGAGATTGAGTTGGACTGTGGAACTCCCTGCCACCGCAGGCAGCGATGGGCCTTGGATGGCTTTAAAAGAGGGTTGGGGGAATTCATGGAGGAGGGCAGGGCTATCGAGGGCCCCCAGGACGTTTCTGAGCACAATTCAAAGTGTTGGTGCTGAGCTTGAAAGCCCGAAACAGCCTCAAAGGCCCAGTATACCTGGAGGAGCGTCTCCACCTCCATCGTTCAGCCCGGACACTGAGGTCCAGCACCAAGGGTCTTCTGGTGGTTCCCTCCCCGCGAGAAATGACTTTAGAGGGAACCAGGCACAGGGCCTTCTTGGTGGTGGCGCCCTCCCATCAGATGTCAAGGAAATAAAGAACTATCTGACTTCTATAAGATATCTGAATGCAGCCCTGGTTAGGGAAGTCTTTTATGTTTTATGGTGTTTTTAATATTCTCTTGGGAGCCGCCCAGAGTGCCCAGGGAGGCCTGGCCAGATGGGCGGGGTATAAGTCATAAATAATAATAATAATTGTTGTTGTTGTCAGGATGGCTCTGCTTTGCCTCCCCAGTCGGAGGCAGCGATGCTTCTTAATCCCACTTCCTGGAAAACGCAGGAGGGGAGATTTGCTTTTGTGTTTGAATCCTGCTTGCAGCTTTCCTGTAATAGGCACCTAGTTGGCCGCTGTGAGAACAGGATTCTGAATGAGCCCCTTTGGCCTGATCCCCCAGCCAGGCTCTCCTCCTCTTCATATAATAAATAACAATAATAATAAATTTTATTTATACCCGGCCCTCCCCAGCCAAGACCGGGCTCAGGGCGGCTAACACCAGATATAAAAACAACTGATTAAAATACAACTTAAAAACAAGAATAAAACACAACATTAAAACGCAGCCTCAGTTCAGCAGAAACTCTAAAACTTTTTTGGGGATGAAAACGTCAAGTCTTCACCAAGGCTAACTATCCAGACTGGTCGTAAAGGTAAAGGGACCCCTGACCATTAGGTCCTTTCGCGGACGACTCTGGGGTTGCGGCGCTCATCTCGCTTTATTGGCCGAGGGAGCCGGTGTGCAGCTTCCGGGTCATATGGCCAGCATGACTAAGCCGCTTCTGGCGAACCAGAGCAGCGCACAGAAACACCGTTTACCTTCCCGCTGGAGCGGTACCTATTTATCTACTTGTACTTTGACGTGTTTTCGAACTGCTAGGTTTGCAGGAGCAGAGATCGAGCAACGGGAGCTCACCCCGTCATTGCGGGGATTCGAACCGCCAACCTTCTGATCCGCAAGCCTTAGGCTCTGTGGTTTAACCCACAGCGCCACCCGCGTCCCTTTCCAGACTGGTCCTACATGGGCCAGAAAAAAAGCCAGGGAAGTCCCCAAATAGGAGTTCCATCACAGAAGGAGAAAGGAAAAAGGAAAGAGGGAATCAAGTTGATTCCAAGCTAAAGGCCAGGCAGGACAACTCTATCTTACAGGCCCTCCGGAAAGAAATCAGATCAAAATATGCATTTTGGGAGCCCCCTCCCCTACCCTAACTCCCCCCTCTCTCTCTTCTTCCCCCACTAGAGCTGGGTGGACGAGAAGACCCCCTGGACCACGCGCTACGGCTCCATCGCAGGGCTGGCTGAGCTGGGGCACGACGTGAGTAGCCTCAGAGCCGGCTGGGGGCACGGCAGGGGCATCCCGGGGGCAGGCGCTGGGCCTCACTCTCTCTCCTCCTGCCTCCCCAGGTGATCAAGACCCTGATCCTGCCCCGGCTGCAGGTGGAGGGGGAGAGGGTCCGCTCCGTCCTCGAGGGGCCGGTCGTCAGCAACATTGACAAGATTGGGGCCGACCACGTCCAGAGCCTCCTCTTGGTAAGGGGGCAGCCGGCGGGGGGTGGGGTGGGGTGGCTGCTGCCGAATGGCTTGACTGCGTACAGAGAAAGAGCTGGTCCCAAGCACAGGGAGAAGCTGTGGGGAGGAAAATATAGATGACCCATGTGGGGTAATTGATCGGCTGGAGCCCTAGATCCAAAGTTTGGGGCTGGACAAATCTCTCCAGCAAGAGGGGAGCTCCCAGAAAAGTATTAAGGTCACAGAATCACACCGCACAGTGATGAAGCCTGAGGAATACAGTAGAATTGGTTGGAAGGGACACCAAGGGTCATCTAGTCCAACCCCCTGCAACGCGAGAATCTTTTGAACCCACAACCCTGAGATTAAGAGTCTCATTCTCTACCAACTTAGCTGCCCCTTATATAGGCAGTTAGATCCTTTAAACATCCCATTTAGTCCGCTGCCCTTCTCTGCCCCTCTGGGAACGAACGGACCACACCGTTAGGAAGTTTAAATGCTTTACTTACAAACTCCAAAGGTCAGATTCATGCGTTACTGCATGCAGCAAGGAGAACGTGGGTGGGAAATTCAGAAAAATATTTCTGAGCGCACAGTCTGGGCAGTGCATCAATCTCCTCCTGCGCTTGAATCCTGCTTGCAAGCTTGCCAAGGGCATCTAGTTGGCGTCTGTGAGGGCAGGACGGTGGAATATGTGGGTCCCTATTTTGCCCGACCAGCTTCTGGGCTCTTCTGCTCTTCCGATGGAACCTCCACATCCAGGGGCAGTCTTTCTCAATTCCCGGGCTCTTAGTGGCTTACGGCTGCCGTGAGGGCGGGACGCAGGGCTTGGGTGGTCCTCTCCCCCCGCTGCTCTTCTTAAGTCTCTCCTACGCCCTCCCCCCACCACAGAAACACTGTGCTCCGGTCCTGGCGAAGCTGCGCCCCCAGCCCGACAACCAGGAGGCCTACCGGGCGGAGTACGGGGCGCTGGGCACGCTCCTGTGCACCCACGTGGTCAAGGCTCGCGCCCAGGCAGCCATGCAGGCCCAGCAGGTGAACCGCACCACCCTCACCATCACCCAGGTAAGGGGGGGCAGAACCCCACCCCCCAGCACCCACGGGCTCCGGGTCTTTCCCTGGGCGGCCCCAACCATGGCTGAAGTTCCCCTCTCCCTTCACAATAATAATAATTTTTTTTATTAATTTTATTTAAATAAATTTTAAATATTTAAATTTTATTTAAAGAGGCAGCCCTGTTTAGGAAGCTTTTATTGTTTAATAGGTTATTGTATTTTAACATTTTGTTGGAAGCCGCCCAGAGTGGCTGGGGAAACCCAGCCAGATGGGCAGGGTATAAATAATAAATAATAATAATAATAATAATTACTATTATTATTATTATAAGGGCCTGGAACAAGGGCCTGGGGTCTGGGGTGTGCACGCCTAGGATGCATTAGGAAGACTGGTGCCATCTGTGCATGTGCAGAGTGCATTTGCTCCGCCACCGAAGGAACTCGCACTTGGTAGTGGCGCCCGCCCTGTGGAACTCCCTCCCACCAGATGGGAAAAAACACCTACCAGACTTTTAGAAGACATCTGAAGGCAGCCCTGTTTAGGGAAGCTTTTCATATCTGAAGGGCTATTGTATTTTAACATTTTGTTGGAAGCTGCCCAGAGTGGCTGGGGAAACCCAGCCAGATGGGTGGGGTATAAATAATAAATTATTATTATTATTATTATTATTATTATTATTATTATTATTATTTATACATCCCCAGCCAAACACTAGCTATAAAACAATTGATTGAAATGCATCTTAAGATTAAAACGAACCATGGAGGGGTGGAATCTTAACACCCCCCGTGATCTCCTCTCTCTGTCTCTCTTTCTCTCCGCAGCCTCGCCCCACGCTGACCCTGTCCCAGGCCCCCCAGGGGGGCTCCGGCAGCGCCTCGCGGGCCCCCAGCATCATCAAGATGCCCGGCTCCCTGGCCCTCCCCATGCAGACGCTGGTCTCTGCCCGGCCGGCCACCCCCACCCAGCCCTCCCCGCCGCCCACCAAGTTCATCGTCATGTCCTCCTCGGCCTCCGGGACGCCCACCTCGCAGCAGGTGATCACGCTCAGCGGGGGCCCCGCCTGCACCTCCACCTCCCCCGTCACCACCACCGTGCCCAGCACCCAGCCCCTGGTCAAGCTGGTCTCCGGCGGGCAGGCCGCCCCAAGCCCCCCCGTCTCGGGCAGCGTCCAGAAGTACATCGTGGTCTCGCTGCCCGCCGCCGCCGAGGGCAAAGGAGCGGGGGCCGCCCAGCTCTCGCCCTCCTCCTCCTCCTCCTCAGGGGCCGGCGGCTTGGCCCTGGTGGGGGGCATCAAGCAGGAGCACGGCGAGAGCCCCCCGCCCCCCGGGAGCAGCGCCAGCACCTCGGCCGCCACCGCCTTCCTGGCCAAGGCTAACGGGGCACAGGGCCTGGTGCCAGAATCCCCGCAGACGCCCTCCCTGTGAGGGAGGCCAGGCACGTCCCTGGATCGCAAGACGGCTGGGGGGCCGCAACACGGCCCGGCACCTCCCCCTGCCCACTGCGTGCCAAGGAAGGGGGGGCGACGATGGCACCTCGACAGCCTCTGCGTGACGTTAAGGGTGCTGTCTATTCCCTCCCCACCTTTGGAGCAACTTGGGGGGCAGAGGAGAAGGAATCGAGACTCTTGTGTGTTGTTCTTTCTTCCTGTGAGCAGCAGGGCCGAATTGGGGGCGTGTGTGTTTGTTTGTGAACGTTGGGGGGGGGTCCCACGTTTGGTGTAGTAGGAAAGCCGCCTCTGTCCTTTTGTCTGTGTCGCAGAACTGTAAATAGATACTCTTTTAAGTTCCAATAAACTCGACTCTTCTACTGGTCTGTGAGAGTGGTGTTTGCCCTGTTCCCTTGTGGGATTCCCCCCCCCCAAAAAAAATCTAAAAAGGTAAAGGTAAAGGTACCCCTGCCTGTACGGGCCAGTCGTGTCCGACTCTAGGGTTGTGCACCCATCTCACTCAAAGAGGCAGGGGCCAGCGCTGTCCGGACACACTTCCGGGTCACGTGGCCAGCGTGACATCGCTGCTCTGGCGAGCCAGAGCCGCACACGGAAACGCCGTTTACCTTCCCGCTAGTAAGCGGTCCCTATTTATCTACTTGCACCCGAGACTGCTTTCGAACTGCTGGGTTGGCAGGCGCTGGGACTGAACAGCGGGAGCGCACCCCGCCGCGGGGATTCGAACCGCCAACCTTTCGATTGGCAAGCCCTAGGCGCTGAGGTTATACCCACAGCGCCCCCCGCGCCCCCCCCCAAATCCAGGACACAGTAAAAGGAACCCCCTTCCTCTTGAAAGCCACGGGGAGATTGTGACGGCCACCTGGGCTTGGCAGGGCAGGCCCAACCCAAAGCAGGCAGCTGTGAGTGCGGCGGATGCATCTCCCATCAGAGCGTCCTAGACTTGGGACCCCGAGGGTCATCCAGCCCAACCCCGAAATAATGCAGGAATTGCAGCACAGGAATCCCCGACAGGTGCCCACCCGGCCTCTGCTGAAAAACCTCCGAGGAAGGAGAGCCCAACTTCTGAGGGCGCCCCGCCCTCCCTCCTACCTTCAGAAAGTTCTTCCTAACATCTGCTTGGAGAATCTCGCTGGTGTGGACGACGCTGCCAGGGTCCCCAGTTCTCCATCTGCTGCTGCTGCCGTGTGCATATGAAGCCCTTGCTTTTGCTGCATCCCGGCGCTTTCTTGGCACGCCAGTCCAGGGCGTGGGGGATCCTGGCTCCCCAACCGGTTCTGCCAGCTTCCCGTGGGGCTCCCTGGTAGGTCTGGATGTGGGCCTGCCCCTCTCTGCAAGCTCCAGCCTGCGCCTCCCGCAAAGAGGAAGCTGCGCTGGACCCGCCGGGAGGAAGCAGGTAAGAGACCTCACCTTTGCCCACCTGCGGGGAGGGGAGGGGAGGAGGAGAAGTCCCTTGGCTGGGACTAGAGGCAGAGCGCAAGGCCTGGGAAAAGGGTTTGTGCCAAAGCACACATGCCCAAAAGGGCCTGGGGCAGAAGCCAGAAAGGTGTGCCTCTGGAAGGGTGAGATCCTCAGAAGGGGGTGGCCTCTCCTCCGTGGGTTCCAGTTTGGGTGGCCAGGGATTCCTGCATTGCACGGGGTTGGACTAGATGGCCCCTGGAGGTGCCTTGAGCCCTAGAATTCCAGGGTTGATTTTGAAGTCCCCAGGTTGGACGCCCTCGCTGCCTCCGGAGATGGCGAGTGCCACCACTTTTGGCTGGCAAGGGTCCCCTAGTTGACCAACCCCCTGCGACGCACGGTGCCCCTCACCGCCTCCAGTCGGAGAGGGGCAGGATCCGACCTGCCTTTCCCACGGATCCCTTCCTAGCCCCGCACCAAGGCCGCTTTTCGGAGGCGAGGCTCCCAGGGCGCGCGAGTACCCGGGCGCACGGCGGCGGCAGCCTCCGCTCCCCACAAACACGCGGACACGTCTGGGGCTCACTGGGCGACTTCTTTACTGACCCGGGCGGGCGAGACCCCCCCTGGCCGCCTGACGGGGGGCGTCCGGCTGCACAGCTCCCGGAGCTGCTGGGGGAGCAGCGTCGCCTGCCCGCCCTCGCCCAGGACGCAGGGGAGCCAGCGCGCGTCGTAGACCACCTGCCCTCGAGGGCCGCCGCCGCAGCTCCCTTTGGGCACTTCGCCCTTGGAGTCCGTGCGCAGGATCAGGATCTTGGAGGGGCAGGGGGCGCGCAGGCGGCGCTCCCGAGGGGACGGCGAGCGGCTCGGCATCTGCTGCCGCGAGCGCCGGTGCCGCCCCGACGCCTCCTCCAACTCCTCCGGTTGCTGCTGCTGCTCCCGCCGCCGGGCGCTGCTCGACGGCTCGGGGCGCTTCCCGTCGGTCCCGTCCCGCCTGGAGCCCCGACGGCTCACTCCGCTGCCGCCGCCGCCGCCGCCTTCGAGGGCCGCCCGGCTGGAGCTGTGTCTGTGCGTCCGGGGAGCCGCCTCTGGCCGAGAGGAGGCGCGGTGGATGCTGCGCGCGCTCTTGGGGCGTCCGCCTTCTGCAAATTGGGGTGCGGGGTGCGGAGAGAGAGAGAGGAAGAAGAGGGTGAGGCCCCAAGGAGGAGGGTCCCCAAATTGCTGCTCCCTCTCTGTGCCCCCGTCCCAATTTGGAGCAACTCTGCGCACCCCGATCTGCGGACCTTTCCGTGCGCCAGAGGCACTCGGCCGTTCCGGTACCCAAAGTCACACCGGCCCACCGAGGGGAGGTTTTTATTGCATGAGATTATTTTTGGAACTGCCTGTTTGTAGGAAACGGCGACAGCAACGCCCTCGAGCGGTTTACCAGAAAAACATATCGTTACCCGGGGAAATGGGGAATAACTTGCAACCCGACTTTAATGCGCGCAGGGCAGAATGCAATTTCTAAGCACCTGGCGCCGGAAGTGGTGCCGTTGAAGGTTCCTGCCTGGTGTCAAAACGCAGGGAGTTCCGAAGTTGTATGTGCTGCCACACTAAATTATAGATTTCGTGCAAGGGAAGCCCCTCCAAGGGAGGCACTCTGCACATGCTTGAGAGCAGCCTGCCCTATGTGCCTAACTCCAGCTGCTACTGGGCTGAGTTCTGCTGGGGTTGCAAGCCGAGGAAGCAGGGGCTGGTGTTTTCCTGCCTCAAGCACAACAGCAAAGACACCCTCTCTCTCTCTCTCTCTCTGTGTGTGTGTGTGCATAGCAGCCAAAGTCAGCCAAGTCTTGGAGGTCCTGGGCCACAGAGAGGTCAGGCTGGCCTCAACCAGAGCCAGGGCCTTTTCGGTCGTGGCCCCGATCTGGTGGAACGCTCTGTCACAAGAGACCAGGGCCCTGCAGGACTTGACATCTTTCCGCAGGGCCTGCAAGACAGAGCTGTTCCACCAGGCCTTTGGCCGAGGCACAGTCTGACCCCCCTCCTTTGGTAATCCTCACAGAACTCTAGCACAATGGTTGGCATTAATTTGATTATGAATTGATTTTAGAATGAATTGATTTTTGAATGTATTTCAATTAATTGACCGTGATTTTATGTAAACTGTGTTACTTTTACTGTTGTTAGTCGCTCTGAGCCCAGCTTCAGCAGCTGGGGAGGGCGGGATATAAATCATCATCATCATCATCATCATCATCATCATCATCATCATCTGAGCTAGAGAATCCTGCAAGCAGCGGGTTTTCTTTCTCTTTCCCTTACTTTTTAAATGCAACTATTAAAATTCATTTTCTCAACACCCCAAAACCAGTCGCCTGAGGCGGCCACCTCACACTGCTGAACGGGAGGGCTGGACCCTCTTGGGTGCAAGTGACTCTGCCCCCCAGCCACGAGTGTAGCCAGGATTCTTGTTAGGTGGGGCAGGACTTTTGTTGGAGGGGGGAGAACCAATGTGGTTGGTCAGTTAGTTAAGTGTTTCTATTGTTTTGCTGAAGACAGGAGTGCCCGGCGTGCTCTGGTCCAGGGGGTCACGAAGAGTCGGACACGACTAAACGACTAAACAAACAAAATTGTTTTGTTTGATGGGGGGGCGCCTGCCCCCTGCCCACCCCACGGCTACACCTGTGCCATCTCCAAGCTGCCCAGCCCTTAAATTCAGTTTTTTCCTTGACTTTTGATTTGCACCCTGTCTTGGACCTAAAGGCAGAGTGGGAAGAGAATCTCCCACACACCGTGGGGCTCCCGGTACCACCTCCAGCTGAAAGGGGGGGGGGGCTGTAGCCTTGGGTTCAGCCCCCCACCCCTGACAACACACCCAGCTAGGCCTGGCAAACCCCAGAGAACCACTGCTGCTGCCGGCCCGTGCAAACAGTGCTGATCTAGATGCACCCAAGGGGGGCTTGGATTATTGTGGGTGGGGGACATCCTCACCTGGGATGGGGCGAAGAGACAGGAGGAGCCTCAGATCCGCTTTAAACTGCAGTGCAGACAAGCCCCAGAAGTTTGGGAAGGGGCTTTTCTTGGCAGGAAGATGGCCAAAGGGAGGGAGCCTGGAAGAAGCTGCCTGGTGCTCCAAGCTAGGCCAGCGGCGCCTAGACAGCGCCTGGACTACAACTCCCATCACCCCCTACCAGCTTGTGGTTGAGGGAGGTGGGAATTGCAGTCCAGGCAACACCCGAGAGCCCAAAGTCAAAGAACAGGGCCCTACGCCGGCCACAGCTCTCCTTGGGTTGCCGATCTGCCTGCAGGTGCCGTCAGGACTCGAACTCAGGGCCTGCTGCAGGCAGAGCAACACAGGCCATCCTGGACTGTGCAGAGTCCAGGCAAAGATCCGTTGTGGGGGTCCCTGCAGAGTCTGGGGGAGAGCATCTTTCAGGGGCTGTGATGTGAATGGGGATCTTGGTCCAAGGCTGCCCTGCGTTGTTCCTCCCCCCCCCCCCGCCTCTGGTGGCTCCCCAAGTTTTCTCATCCCACAAAAATGACTCCCTGACCTCGGCTGCTTGTCGGCTCCAGCGCCTCCTTCGCCTCCTGCTCCTCCGTTTCCTGCTTCTCTCTCCTGCGCTTGCTGCGGGGAACCTCTTTGCTGCTGAAGGGCGGTGGAGGCAGGCAGAGCTGGGGGGGGGGGAGAAATAATAATAATAATAATAATAATAATAATAATAATAATTCCTTTATATCCTGCCCATCTGGCTGGGTTTCCCCAGCCACTCTCGGTGGCTCCCAACAGAATAATAATAGCGATAAAAGATCAAACATTAAAAACTTCCCTAAACAGGGCTGCCTTCAGGTGTCTTCTGAAAGTCAGATTGCTGTTTATGTGGCTGTTCCAGGCAGGCGCCACCACCAAGGAGGCCCTCTGCCTGGTTCCCTGTGACCTCACTTCTCCTGACCAAAGTGGTTCCAGTCCCGTGATGAGGCCTGAATCCTGACTGGAAGGGATCCAAATGGTCCGCATCCTCCATGCGTGCCTGGAGTCGTTCAGCAACCACCCGCTCAATCACCTTGCCCAAGAATGGAAGATTTGAGAGCGGGTCTGGGAACGCTCCTTCACAGAGGAAAGCATTCCCCGCCCCACAGAGCCCATCGCCCAGCCCCTCCCTGCTCCCTTTTATGAGGCCAGATCAGCAGGTCCAGTGAGCGGGGCATCAGGTGTCCTCCTCCAAAAACCAGTCCCAGCTTCAGGTGGGCCAGCTGGGCTTGGGTCATTCTTGCATTTCAGGGGGTTGGTCTAGATGACCCTTAGGGGTCCCTCCCAAATCTACAGGTCTACAATTCTTGAATTTCCTGCCCCAGAGCCAGAGGGAAGAGGTCAGGGGTGGATTCCGGCACCCCTAGCTGGCCACTGTTGGCAGCTGGAGACTTAATATTTGGGGGTGTTAATGGAGAAATCTGAGGGCTCCCTTGGACAAAAAACAAGGACACCAGCCAGGAATATCAGAGCAAAACAGCAGCCAGTAGGCTTGGTCTTGATTGCAGACTGTCGCCACAGGACTCCCACCTGCCACCAGGTGGAACAAGATGGAAGCCCAGAACAAAAGAAGACCCCAATCTTTATTAGCTGCTAATCCCCATGTTAAAGGTAAAGGGACCCCTGACCATTAGGTCCAGTTGCGGATGACTCTGGGGTTGCAGCGCTCATCTTGCTTTATTGGCCGAGGGAGCCAGCGTACAGCTTCCAGGTCATGTGGCCAGCAGGACTAAGCCGCTTCTGGCGAACCAGAGCAGCGCACGGAAACACCGTTTACCTTCCCGCCAGAGCGGTACCTATTTATCTACTTGCACAGGTGTGCTTTCGAACTGCTAGGTTGGCAGGAGCAGGGACCGAGCAACGGGAGCTCACTCCATCGCGGGGATTCAAACCGCTGACCTTCTGATCGGCAAGTCCTAGGTTCTGTGGTTTAACCCACAGCGCCACCCGCATCCCAGGGCTCTGGCCTAGCAGGCATTATTCCTCTCCCCAACACCTTTCTACCGTCCTCACCAGAGCAATGACGTTGTTGGCAACGCAGAGCAAGACCAAGCCGCCTAGAAACTTGGTGGCCAAGTCTCCGACCTCCTGGCAGGAGCTGTGCTTGAGAGACATGGCAGGAGGTGGGCAGCCATTGCAGACTGAGGACCAAGAAACCAGCCGGTGGGGGGGGGGGGGCAGGGAGGAGAAGCCATTGTGAGGCGGCAGCGATGAGCTCACAGTAGGAGAGGAGGGGGCAGCGAAGGCCTGGCATTGTGTGGGGCCCTCCCTCCCTGCCCTATAAGCCCCCCCCCGTTGACCCGCGAAAGGCAAACTCTCAGGAATTTTTAAGGAATTGACAGGCTGCGTTGATTCCTGTGTTGCGGGTTGGGATGGATGACCTTTAGGGGTATCCCTTCCCACTCACCAATTCCGTGATTAGATTTCAAAAGAATAAAAGTCAAATCTGCCTCCTATTTTTTCTTCTTCCTGTTTTATTCTGTCGCTTTGGGGGCTGCTGCTTCTTCTTTTTGAATTTGCATTTTATTTATTTGGTAACATTCTTATATTACATCGGTAAACGTTGTCCTATTACATTACAGGACTTACTGTAATATAATTTCCAACGTGTATACAAAAATTATATACAAATTTTATGTACCTAGAAAGAAAATGAAAAACAAAAAAAGAAAGAGAAAAAAACCAAAACAAATTCCCCCCCCAAATCATATATATACCAACACACTAGACTTCCTGTCTTTCCCATTGTATATTCCTTTTTTGCAAATGAATGTATGATACAATACGATATCTTTATTGTCATTGTCCCATACAGAACAATGAAACTGAAAAATCTACATAAGACATTCAAAAACCCCTAAAAACTCTGAAACCCCATTTTAAAATACAATATACTCCTATAGAGACTCCTTATACAGCGTTTAAAATCAGAATTGTATTTGGGTAGAAACTGTTTCTCAGGCGGCTAGTCCTAAGAGAATGTACTCTTATTATTGTCTATTTCTTTACATATTATCTCATACATTCCTAGATCAATAGGTGCTCTTAGTCTTGTTTCTCAACTCAGTCTCACTCCAATGTCAGTCGAATGCTAGCTATGCAAATCTGCCTCCTAACCTGTCTTTTTGTTCCCTTTCCCCCCTACCCCCATAATTCTGACCCGGGGTCCCTCGTCCCTCCTCCAAGGGCTGGAGCCCCCTGCCCTATGCCCCCCCCTTTTCTTCCTCTCTAGGTCGCCATGCCTTCCAGGCTGAAGTTCTTCCGGGGACAGCGCTACCAGCACCTGAAGAAGCGCTGCCTGCAGCAGCAGAGCCTCTTTGAGGACCCCGAGTTCCCGGCCACCAACGCCTCCCTCTTCTACCGCAGAGACCCTCTGCAGGGAGTCTCCTGGAAGCGCCCCGGGGTGAGCAGGAGACAGGGGCGCCTAGTGGTTAGAGCGCAGGAGAGGCCAGGGTTCACATTCCCCCATTCAGCCCTCGTGAAGCTCCCTTGGGGGCCGGTCCCCGCCTGGCCTACCTCACAGGGATTATTGAGAAGGGGAAGGACTCCCTGCTCCTGAATGGGGCAACTGTGCCCCCGAAGGACCAGGTGTGCAGCCTGGGAGTCATTTTGGACTCACTGCTGTCCATGGAGGCGCAGGTCAGTTCTGTGTCCAGGGCAGCTGTTTACCAGCTCCATCTGGTATGCAGGATGAGACCCTCCCTGCCCGTGGACTTTCTCGCCAGAGTGGTGCACGCTCCAGTTATCTCCCGCTTGGACTACTGCCATGCGCTCTACGTGGGGCTACCTTTGAAGGTGACCCAGAAACTACAACTAATCCAGAATGCGGCAGCCAGACTGGGGACTGGGAGTGGCCGGTGGGACCACATAACACCTACACTACGTTTCCGAGCACAATTCAAAGTGTTGCTGCTGACCTTGAAAGCCCTAAACGGCCTCAAAGGCCCAGTATACCCGAAGGAGCGTCTCCACCTCCATCGTTCTGCCTGGACACCGGGGTCCCTCTCCCAGGGGCCTTCTGGCGGTTCCCTCCCTGCGAGAAGCCAAGTTACAGGGAACCAGGCAGAGGGCCTTCTCGGTGGTGGCACCCGGCCTGTGGAAGGCCATCCCACCAGATGTCAAAGAGAACAAGAACTACCAGACTTTTAGAAGACATCTGAAGGCAGCCCTGTTCAGGGAAGCTTTTAATGTTTGATGTATTACAGTATTTTAATATTTTGTTGGTATCCGTCCAGAGTGGCTGGGGTATAAATAATATATTATTATTATTATTATTATTATTATTATTATTATTATTATTATTATTTTATATAAAGCGCGAAAGGCAGGAGCGTCATTTACCACATTGCCAGGGTTGGACTAGATGCCTCTGGGTGACTCTTCCAGCGCTATGATCCGTGCGATGCTGCCTCCGGCTTCTGCTGCTTCGGCCGCACACCTGGCAGGGCTGTTTTGCAGGGGGAGGTGGGTGTTGAGAAGCCCCCTGGGTCTGCCAGGTCCTGCCCTATAATGGGGGGCGTTTGGGGTTTCAATGTCCAGAGAGCCTCTCTCCCTCCCTTGGCCAGGAGCTGTGCGCTGACCCCCGGCTCTTTGTGGACGGCATCAGCCCCAGGGACCTGCACCAGGGCAGCCTCGGGAACTGCTGGTTTGTGGCGGCCGCCTCCTGCCTGGCCAGCGAGCCCAGCATCTGGAAGAAGGTAGGGGGCCCCTCCTTTGCCCACCCCCTTCCCCCCTTCCCTTCCCCCTCTCTGCCCAAGCAGACACCAGCCTGTCTCTTGTTTGCAAGCGGGATCTAGCCGTGATGTGAACCAGGGCTGGTTGGTTCAGGCCAGGGTGCCTCTGGGCATGTGCAGAGTGCCCGAAAGAGAGATGCAGCCCTGTCCAGAGGGGTGCCCTTTGAGGGGTGCCAGGGTGCCAGGCCTGCTGCACCCAAGCAGAATCCAGTCCTTCTCTTTTTTTATTTTTAAAATTAATTAATTTAACATAATTATTACAAAATATTGCAAATACATACATATATATTTCAGATAAGCACACATATATAAAAAAGAGAAGAAAAGAAAAAAGAAGAAAAAATAAAGAGAAAAAGTCTCTCTTTTTTTAAAACAAATAAACCCAGAACCTAGCCTTGATTCTGGCTTCTTTGAGTGCCTCTGAGCATGTGCAAAGTGGCAAGGATCCATTCAGGGTTCGGTCAGTCAGCCAGCTACAAATCCACCTAACAGCTGCCTCGCTGCACTCCCATTTTACCAGCTTCCTCGCGAGAAAATCCTGGCGACTTTGTCAAAAGCCTTCCTGAAATCAAGATAAACTATGTCCTCAGCGTTCCCCTGATCCACCGAGTTTGTGTCTCTGCCTTTTTCTTTGGGCTCCTCCTGCCCAAGTCCAAAGCCCTTCCTGCTTCTCTTCCCTCAGGTCATCCCCAACCCCCGGGAGCAGGATTGGGACCCTGGCCGGCCCCACGCCTACGGCGGCATCTTCCGCTTCCGCTTCTGGCGCTGGGGCAGCTGGACGGAGATTGTGGTGGATGACCGGCTGCCCTGCCGCCAGGGACAGCTCCTCTTCTGCCGCTCGGCCGAGCCCCGCGAGTTCTGGAGCGCCCTCCTGGAGAAGGCCTACGCCAAGTGGGTGGGGCAAAATGGGTGGGGAATTGGGTGGGGGGTCTTCTCAAGGGCGTAAGGAGAGACCTGCTACCTGGTTCAGCATCCTGGCCTCAAAATAGCCAAAGGACCCCAGGGTCCTAGGGAGCGAGATATATTGGCAAAACCTATTGGTGTTTCGCAACTTTCCGACTCGTTGCAGGATCTCAGCCAAACCTAGCAGAGTCAACGCAGAATCCACGGAAGCAATTGACGACTTGGCTGCAGACAGGATAGACGAAGCAGGAACTAGGAACTTGTAGTTAGGTGTTTATTATATACAGCGGACTATACAGGAATACCAGGACGCAGGTGGCGCTGTGGGTTAAACCACAGAGCCTAGGACTTGCCGATCAGAAGGTCGGCAGTTCGAATCCCCACGACGGGGTGAGCTCCCGTTGCTTGGTCCCTGCTCCTGCCCACCTAGCAGTTCGAAAGCACGTCTACGTGCAAGTAGATCAATAGGTACCGCTCAAGCGGGAAGGTAAACGGCGTTTCTGTGCGCTGCTCTGGTTCGCCAGAAGCGGCTTAGTCCTGCTGGCCTAATGACCCGGAAGCTGTACGCCGGCTCCCTCGGCCAATAAAGCGAGATGAGCGCCACAACCCCAGAGTTGGTCACGACTGGACCTAATGGTCAGGGGTCCCTTTACCTTTACTTATTTACAGGAACAGAACACGGACCTTTTGCTAGCTCTCTCTGACACGACTCACAACTCCTACACTCACTGACACACTGAACCACTGAACCCTGAACTAACACATTCCTGTTAGTAGGCCATTAATTATCGCTCCCTTGAGAGAGCTTGACCAATCAGGGAGCTGTCTCCATGTCTCTGTTATCACCAGGCAGACTTACTCCTTCACATGACCTTCTGGCTGTCTGCCAAACCTTAATTGACTCCGTGTGAGTAGCTGCACGTACATAGTTTCCTAACAAGATAGACTGACTCTCCACCTGGAGGCTCCATGAGAACATCAGAAGAGCCCCATTGGCTGCTGGATTGAGCCAATGGAGGCCCATCTATCCATGTTCTCACAGTGGCCAAGTGGGTGCCCCGGTGCGGAAGCCTGCGGTTAGGATTCGAACACAAGAGCGCTCCCTCATCCCACGATTTCCTGCAACTGGGGTTCAGAAGCATTGACTGCCTATGAACACAGAGCAATAATCGATAGCCCTCTCCTCCTCCATGAATTTGTGTGATCCTTTTTTAAAGGCATCCAGGTTGGCTCCTGTAGCAGGGAGTTCCGCAGTTGCAACGCAGGAATCGCGGCTCAAGAACCCCTGACGGACAGCCGTCAGATCTCATGTGGCTCTTTTTATAATATTCCAGAGTACTTTTAAAAAATCTAATCTAGAAAAACAACTAGGAGAAGGGGGAAAGGAAAAGGAAAGGAAAAATAGAAAAAGATGGAATAGCTTCTGATTCTCTGTCTGCCAGCTAAATATACTAATATATTCGCTCAAATTAATATCCAGCTATTCTATTTTCTATCAACCATTATTTTTTGCCAGATATTATTATTTATTATTATTTAATTTTATTTATACCCCGCCCTCCCCGACCAAGACAGGCCACAGGGCAGCTAACACCCGGTATAAAAACAATTGATTCAAATACAACTTAAAAACAAGATTAAAATACTACTTAAAATGCAGCCTCATTTCAGTGGAAGCCCAGATCGAAAACTGTTTGCGGGGAGAAAACGGCAAATCTTCACCAAGGCCAACTCTCCAGACTGGTCTTATGTGGGCTAGAAAAGTCAGAGAAGTCCCCAAATAGGGATTCCATCACCGAAGGAAAAGGAAGTTAATTTAAAGTCTGCTTTTAGTCTTAATAAATGTCAATAGTGGGCTTCGCAAGTGTGGGGAATTCTCAGACCCTCCTCCTGACAGACTCTCCATTGGGGCAGCTGGCTGGCTGTAACCCCCCCCCCCAGGGCTGTGTGGTCGAATGGTTAGAGCACCTGCTCTGAGGATGGGCCTTGTTCCTTTGCCCAAAAGACTGCTCATTGGGGAGTGACCAGCCCACCCCAGCCCCAACTTCAGCATTGGGGGGGGTCCCCCTCCCCGCTAACCACTGGGCATTCCAGCCCACCCACCCTCTTTCCCCTCTCCTCCCCAGGCTGAATGGGTGCTACGAGGCCCTGGAGGGCGGCAACACGGCCGAGGCGCTGGTGGACTTTTCGGGGGGCATTTCGGAGCCCCTGGCGCTGGACGAGGGGGGCTTTGGCACGGACCCCGAGAAGCGGAAAGAGCTCTTCCAGCAGCTGAAGAAAGCCCACGCCCGAGCGGCTCTCGTCAGCTGCTCCATCCGGGTGAGAAAAGAGGCCGAGGGGATGGAGAGGCAGCGCAGCGCAGTGGTTAGAGCGCTGAAAGAGACCAGCGTTCGAATAATCCCGGCTGCCTCTCTCCACGGCGCTTGCTGGGTGTGACCCTGAAGGCCAGACTCTGACTCTTGGCTTTCCTTGCAGGGCTGTTGTTGGGGACTGAATGAGGAAGGGGAGAGAGAGAGAGGGAAAGGGTTGGGATATCAGTGCAATAAATAAATTAAATAAAGATTAAACTGGCCATTATAAGTTAAAAGAGAAGCAGGGGAGAAGTTCTCCACCTGCTGCTGCTGCAAAGGCTTGCAGTAAATAAATAAGAAATCAGTAATAAACTGGGGGTGTCTGTGTGCTTCCGTTGTGGTCTGGTTGGCCTGCCCAGCGGGACCGGCATTCTTTCTCCCCCCCCCCCAATTTTTATTTTACTTTTCAGATATATACATTTCACTGATTTTACAATCCTTTTGACATTTCAGAACTTGACTTCCTTCCCCCTCTTTCTGCGGTTCCTTAAATTTATTTATTTTTTAAATAATATTTATTGATTTTCCAATAACATAACACCAAAACAAAAACAAATCCACAAGAAAAAGAGAAAGAAAAAAGAATAGTAAAAAAGAAAAAAAAGAAAAAAACCCCCAAAAAGAGACCCTCCTCCCCCTTTCCCAAAAACCAAACACAAAAACACCCAAACAGCACGAAGTTTCAAATTTCTTCTTTTTTGACTTGTTTCCTCAACCTCCTCCCACCTCCCTCTTTGTATACCAGTTTTTAATCTAGTGGGCAAATTCCATCCAGCTTTTACTGCTTTTTCACTTATTTACTTTTACCCCTTTTAAAAAGAGAAATAATAATAGAAAAAGAAAATTAACCTTAAATCTTCTAATCTTAAACCCTATAATAATATGCCCTTATATCCTAATGTTTCCTCTTCCTTATCTTAATCCCTGAAACCAAATAGATTCCTTCCATCATCCCCCCAAAATACTTATTCAAACCATGTTACATTAAATTTTACTTAAAAATTTCTAATTTATCCCACCATCTCTTCCCCCCGGTTTCGGGTACTGCCAGTTACAGTTTCGGGTACAATTTTTAAAGTCTTTCCAATCCATAAAGTCGATCAATCAGCCAGGTTGTCTTATATCCGAGGCCTTTAAATCATCTTCCTGGCCTGTCTGCAGAGTCTTTTTTGAGCCTAAAATTAAGTCCCAAGACACTTTCCCCTCAACATCTCCTTTAACCTTCTTGGACAAGCTTGCCCAAACTCTATAATTCCTCTTGTAGACCAGAAAATTGTCCAAAGCTTGCTCCACACTCTCTTTAAAATTACTAAATTTCACTTCTTCAAACTTTCTCAAAGTGCCATTCTCCAAAATGTACCTTATCCAACCTGAATCACTCAGTCCATAAGTGGCACTACTTTTCCAAATCTGTCCTTTAAGTTCTTTACTCTCATAGTCCATTTTTTGTCCATCAATTTGAGACTCTATTACTGTAATTTCCACAGACGATTTCTCTTGCAGAGACAGAGCCTGTTCTGTCTGATCCATATTCTTCTCAGATATCCATCCTTGTTGAGTTAATTCCGTTTCTTGAGCCGGGTTTGCTAATTTTTTTGCTTGTTGAGCCAAGCTGTGTACGTTTTCCTTCAAATCAGAAATACCAAATTCCAGAATAGACAGTTTTTTTTGAAATTGTTCAAACAGAGCTGTTATTTTTTCTGCCATGTTCCCAAGCCTGTTCTTTCAATGTTATCTTGCTGTCAAGGTCAGTTACTTGTATTCAGTCTGCAGGATTGCAGCCTGTGTGGGGATTTTCCATCCAAAAGTGTAACAATATAACAATCCAATATGCGTTTCTGTAGCAGTCCACAGCAGTCTGTTAGAGTTTCCTTTAGTTGTTTTTCATCCACCTTTCAATAACATATAGTTCAGCTCCCTTTTTCCTTTCCAAAAAAAAGAGACAGGAAAATTCAATTCTCCCTTAATCCGTTCCTTCTTGATAGTTATTTTCTAGTTGTAAGAGTTCTTTTTCTCCTTTTGGCAGCCCGGTCCCAGGCTCGAGACGGTAGAAAATGAAGTCAAATTACACTGCTCTGCAGGGCTATAAACTGTTGAAACGATCTCCCCCTCTTCCCCTGCTTCCGAGGGGGGGTTTAAAGGGCTTAGGTGACAGATTTATTTCTTTGCAAAGTACTTTTTAGAGGCTCCAGTTTTCTCACTTTTGCCTTGATCTTTCTACAAAGTGGAAGGTGGGCTTCCTGTTTTAACCTTCCATCTAATGCCGAATTCCAGTAATTTGTAATCCAATTTCCATTACTTACAAAAGTTTCTTTGATCCAAATGTCCACAGGAAAAGTTGGCGCTTCCTGACAGTAGCTGTGCGGGTCCACTCCCCGAAAGCAGTGATCGATTCGAAGTGCCGCGCCGCTCACCCCACGTCGCTCCGGAGCCCCGAAACCGGGTCTCCCCGCGAGTAGGGGAGGTGCTGATGGCACAAGCCGGATCCCAAGCCCACGGTCTTCCTCCGACCATGGTTTTTTGCGGGTCTCCGCCTCGCCGTAGGCGGTCAGACCCTTCCTTTCGGTGAGCAGTCCCCTCTGAGACGGAGGAAATCCGCCATTGCCAGGCGCGCTCAACCTGGAAGCCCCTTAAATTTATTTTTAAACATCTTCTTCATATCCAAATTCACTTAACTCGCTCGTTTATCTTCTTCCAATATTTACTCTTACGTAACTGCAGGTTATCACAATAATCCTACCAGTGTTTTTTTTATCTGCTTGCAATTTACCTGTAAATAATTCAATAAACCATTTCCACTCTTTTATAAAAAAGTTCGTTATCTGGATTTCTTATTCTTCCAGTAAGTTTTGCCATTTCTGCATATTTTTGTATCCATTCTTCCTTTTGCTGGGAATTCTCCTTTCCCTTTTTGGGCAAATAACATTCTTGCCGCTGTAGTAGCAGACATGAATAAGTTTCTGTACAATTTAGGTAGTTCCACCCCTATAATTCCCAGATGAAAAGCTTCTGGGTTTTGTTTGTTTTTTAACAAATGTTACTTTAAGCATCTTTTTCAATTCATTGTATATCGTTTCCCAGTAAGCTTTAACTTTACTGCAAGACCACCCCATATGATAGAAAGTAACATTCTTGCTGCTGTAGTTGCAGACATGAATTAAGTTTCTATACAATTTAGGTAGTTCTGTCCCTATAATTCCCAAGAGAAATAAGATTTATGGATGTTATTTTGAACATCTTTTTCGTTTCATTGTCTATCGTTTCCCAGTTAGCCTTAACCTTCCTGCAAGACCACCACGTGGCGTTCTTAGTCTTGCATGGCCATTCTCTGAATCTGTGTGTGTTGTGTGCCCCCCCCCACAGTCCCTCCCTGGCGAGGGGCCCGAGGCCGAGCTGCCCTGCGGTCTGGTCCGGGGCCACGCCTACGGGGTCACGGCGGTCAGGACCGTCCACCTGCGCAGGAGGAACCTCCTGGAGCTCTTCAAGGTCAAGAAGCTGCAGCTGATTCGCATGCGGAACCCCTGGGGGACGGTGGAATGGAACGGGGCCTGGAGCGACAAGTAAGGGGGCGCGCCGGAAGGCTGCATTGGGGGTGGGTGGAAGGGGCCCGGGGGGGGGGGAGAAGTCAGCCCCCTTAGTTGCAGAATTATGGACCTGTAGAGATAGGAGGGGGCACCAGTGGTCATCTACTCCAACCCCTCAATGCAGGAATCTAGGGGAGAAGTCAGCCCCCTTAGTTGAAGAATTATGGATCTGTGGAGGTAGGGGGACCCCAGTGGTCATCTAGCCCAACCCCCACAATGCATGAATCTGGGGGGAGCAGCCAGCCCCCTTCATCATAGAAGTATGGACCTGTAAAAATAGGAGGGGACCCCAGCAGTCATTTAGTCCAACCCCCACAATGCAAGAATCTAGGGGGAGCAGCCAGCCCCCTTAGTCACAGAATGATGGGCCTGTAGAGAAAGAAGGGGGCACCAGCGGTCATCTAGTCCAACCCCCACAATGCAAGAATCGCAGTTGAAGAATCCCTAAAGAGATGGTTGCCTGATCTCTGCTTAAAAACCTCCAGCAAATCTTAGAATGTAGAGTGGGAAGGGGAACCCAAAGGTCATCCAGCCCAACCCAATGCAATGCAATGTGGTGGGGTCCCCCTGGAGGGGAAAGGAGACCGGGTGGGCTCTGGGGGGCTCCGCTCGAGGGGCGGAGGCTTTTGACCTGTCTCACTTCAAACCTCCCCCCCCCACTTCAAAGGTCCCCAGAATGGCAGAAGGTGAGCCAGCGAAACCGGAAGCAAATGGGGGTAACCGTCCGGGACGATGGCGAATTCTGGTAAGTTGGGGCTTTGGGGGGGGGTCTCCATTGGTCTCTCTCTGTGATTGTGGTGCCCCTCAGGGTCCGATCCTGCAAGACTCCATTTCAGGGGTCAGCTGCAGGTTTCTAGGACAGGCATAGGCAAACTCCGGCCCTCCAGATGTGTGGGACTACAATTCCCATCATCCCTAGCTCACAGGACCAGTGGTCAGGGATGATGGGAATTGTAGTCCCAAACATCTGGAGGGCCGGAGTTTGCCTATGCCTGCTCTAGACCCCAAGGCAGGCTGACCCTTCTTTCCCTCTCCATGGGGCAGCCCCCACAGCCCCACTCCCAGCCTGCCAAGACCAGACTCTGACAGCTGATGGATTGATGGATTCATTGAATGACGGATAGTATTTCTGTTCCGGTTCAAATGAGTCCCAGAGCAGCTCACAAGCAACAAATAAATGCACAACGTCATATACACAATGTCAAAACACTATATTAGCAAACCAGCAAACTAAAATATAGCTGGACGTCACAATTGGAGCATGACACACCATCTGATTAGCAAACCAATAAGGCGTTTATAATCTCTGAAGCAATATTCACTAAATTGCAGCTAAAAAATAAGCTGCAAAGTCTACACACCCCATAGTTTCATAATCTTTCGCTCTCTTTGGTTCATTGAGAGAGTGCGTCTAAGGAGCTCCAGGCGGCTCGAGTAAGTGAGCCAAGCCACACACACGCACCGGAAGGTTGAAGGAGAATATTTCCGACCTCGCCAGTCCCTGCCTGACTCTTCTTCCCCGTCTCCCTGACTTTCCCGGCAGGATGAGCTTTGAGGACTTCTGCGCCCATTTCACAGACGTCGTCATCTGCCGCCGCATGAACACGGCGAGGCTGAGCTGCCGGCGGAGCTGGGTGGAGGGTCTGCAGTTTGGGGAGTGGGACCCCCAGAAGAGGCGGGCAGGGGGCTGCCTCAACCACAGGGACACCTTCCTGGAGAACCCCCAGGTGATTGGGGAAAGCGATGGACGTTCTGGGACCCCATATTTCGAAAACCTCATCAGTTTCGGTTGTTTGCAAGCTGAGAATAAGGGCGAGAGGCTGAGTTCTCCTCTTTTTAGCGCTTTATTTCTTTTGCTTTAAATGCCCTTGCTTTTCCATTTTTGCTGCGATTCCTGCATTGCAAGGCGGGTTGGACTAGATGACCACTGGGGGTCGTTCCCAGTTCTGCAGTTCGATTATGCAAATTTATTGATTTATTAAATCTGTATACTGCCCTCCATCCGTAGATCTCAGGGAGGTGCACAGCATAAAAACGCAAGATAAAAAACACAAAATACCGTATTGGCCCGAATATAAGCCGCACCCGAATATAAGCCACACCTTTAACATTCAAAGGGGGGGGGGAGAAAAAAGACAATACCCAAATATAAGCTGCTGCCTTAAAATTCTGCAGGCACTCACACCTGTTCCGTTTTACCGTCTGTCTGTTTCAGCAGTGATATCATAAAAGCACATTTTTGTAAGGTCGCGAATTTAAGCCACACTTTAACTTTTCACAGTCGGAATTTGGGGGGGGAAAGGTGAGGCTTATATTCAGGCCTATACAGTCATACCTCTTCTTGCGAATGCTTCATGTTGCATTTTTTTCAACCCGGAAGTGTTTATTTCTGGGTTTCGCTGTGTGTGCCTGCACAAGCATTCTGCGTGGTTCACACATGTGCAGAAGCACTCTATCGTGCTTTGCAGATGCGCAGAAGTGCTGCTCTGGTTACGGTGCGAACCGCAACCCCAGAACGGATCATGTCCACAACCACAGGTACCACTGTACGGTACATAATAAAAATAAAAATAAAAATAAGAACAAGAACACACACACACACACACACACACACACATATATATATCACACACATATATATATATATATATATATACACACACAGTATTTTTCACTCTATAAGACGCACCAGACCACAAGACGCACCTAGTTTTTGGAGGAGGAAAACAAGGAAAAAAATATTCTGAATCTCAGAATCCAGAACAGCAAGAGGGATCGCTGCGCAGTGAAAGCAGCAGTCCCTCTTGCTGTTCTGGCTTCTGGGATAGCTGCGCAGCCTGCATTCGCTCCATAAGATGCACACACATTTCCCCTTACTTTTTAGGAGGGAAAAAGTGGGTCTTATAGAGCAAAAAATATCGTATACACACACACACACACACACACACACACACACGTGTGTGTGTGTGTGTGTGTGTGTGTGTGTATACATATTAACAGATATATATACCATATAAGCAGTCAAAACAATAGGCTGACCTTTTCTCTCTTCTCCCCCCAGTTCTTCTTCGACGTGTCTGGGGTTCGAGACTCGGTCCTGATCTCCTTGCAGCAGGAAGACACCCGTCAGCTCCGGGGGTCTGGCTCCGGGGGGCAAAACCTCCCTATTGGCTTCGAGCTCTTCAGCGTGAGTCCAAGCACCTCGTTCGGGGGGGGGGCTTGGGGGGTGCAGGAAGCTCTGGGTGTGGGGAGGCATTAAAAAATGCCTGCGCCAAAGATCTTAGCCCAGCTTTGCCTGGGGAAGGTGGGATATAAATAAAATCATCATCATCATCATCTTGCTACACTAGGGATTATCTAGCTATATCTGAAATTTCACGCATATCAGTTAATATCTTGACCCTGCTCCGCTGAATTGAAATTTCAGCCTTCATGACTTGGGAAAATGGCCAAGTAAACAGCTACAGGTATTTTCATAGAGGAGGGTCAAGATATTAACTGATATGCATGAAATTTCAGATATAGCTAGATAATCTCTAGTGTAGTAAGATAAGACCTTTGGAGAAGGCATTTTCAAAACAAAGCTTTTAATGAACCGCCCTGGGGGGGGAGGCCTTGCCTGACTTGGCAGGGGAGTGGCTGAGGAGGGGGGCCTTGGCGCTGCAATTTGAACTGCAGAGTTGGAAGGGCCCCCCAGGACTCATCTGCCCCAACGGAGGCTTTTGAGCAGAGACCGGCTGGCCACCCCCAGGGGATTCTCGAGCGGCGATTCCTGCCTTTCCGGGGTTGGGCTGGATGACCTCTGGGGTCCCCTCCCCGTTCCATGTAATTCCCTTCCTCGCAGGTGGAGCAGAACCGGACTTGGCGCCTGCATCGCATCCCGCCCCGAATGGCCGGCTCCACCTACATCAACTCCCGCAGCGTCTTGCTCCGGGCGGAGGTGCCCGGGGGCCGCTACGCTCTCCTGCCCACAACCTTCGACCCCGGCCAAAGCAGCGCCTTCCTCCTGCGCATCTACAGCGAGCGCCCGGCCAGGCTGCGGTGAGCGGGGCCCCTCGAACCCCAGCCTCCCTCTGAGCATCTGCAGAGTGCATTCGCCTCACATGACGGGCCTCTTCGCAGCAGCCCCTTTCAGCTTGGCAACTTGAGATTTCACGATGGTGACAAGTGTTCCTCTGGGCATGGGCAGAGTGCCTTTCCCTCGCTACAGATGGAGTGGATTGTCTGATAACATAAAGACAGAGGCTGGTGTCTCTCCTCCAGGGGGGTGTTCTCTCCTTCGTTGTGTATTTAATTTTAAAACACCCACCACCCCCAAAAACGATTCCTGGGAGCTCACGTGCCCCTCGCAGACCCCTGGTTCCCGGCGTTGTTGGCAAACTGCAGTTCACAGGGGAGTTTAGCGGGTGGGTGGCCTTTGGACGAAGGGGCCCTAAGCAGGGAGGGCAGGGGGTGGACTGGATGACCCCTAGGAGCCCCATACAGATCTACGTTCCTGTAAGGCTATTCCCCCCCCCCATATTTAAATTGCATTTTAACCTGTATTTTAAATTGGCTGGTTTTTTCCTATTATGTTTTTACTGTAATTTTATTGATGTTAGCCACCCTAGGCCTGGCTCTGACTGGGGTGGGCGGGGTATAAATAAATTATTATTATTATTATTATTATTATTATTATTATTATTATTATTATATTAGACTAAAAATAGACTTCTTTCCCTTCCTCTCTGCCCCCCAGGGCCGTCAACCGCAATGACCCCCCACCTCCACGCTGCAGCTGCTGCTCCGGATCCCACCAGCTCATCACCTCCGTCTGTGTCCATCGGGCCGTGGGGCTGGCACTCCCCAACTCCAGCAAAGGTGAGCTTGCGACGACTCCTGCATTGCAGCGGGTTGGGCTAGATGACCCCTGAGGGTCCCTCCCAACTCTGCAGTTCTGTGATTCTGCAGAAAGACACTCCCCTCTCCCAAATGCCTTGCCAAAAGGCACAGGGTGAATTCAAGGGGGAGGCGGCAGGAGAGGCCTCCCAGCAGCTGTGAGCTGTGTTGCAGAGCCTCCACATTCAGGGATAGTCTACCTTTGCCCAGGGAGGTTGCTGGTGAGGGAGGGGCTCTTGAGGAAGGCCTAAGCCCTGGGCAAGGGGTCCCACAAGAGGCCTGGGGGCAAATGTCTGGGGTGTGTCCCCCTCCCTCCCTCTCTCCAGCCCCAGATGTCTACGTGAAGGTCTGCTCCGAAGGCCAAGCGGTGCGATCCTGCCTCCACAAGGCCACCTCCAGCCCAGACTTCAACTTCAAGGCTGTCTTCTGCCGCCGGCGCCCACAGAAGCCCATCCGCATCGAGGTAGGTGGAATTGGGGGGGGGACACACACGGGCAGCAGCATGATCTCCCATCTGTTGCACTCTGAAGGCAAAGGAAGGATTGGACCCTGATTACAGTGGTACCTCGGGTTACCGACGCTTCAGGTTACATACGCTTCAGGTTACAGACTCCGCTAACCCAGAAATAGTGCTTCAGGTTAAGAACTTTGCTTCAGGATGAGAACAGAAATTGTGCTCCGGCGGCATGGCAGCAGCAGGAGGCCCCATTAGCTAAAGTGGTGCTTCAGGTTAAGAACAGTTTCAGGTTAAGAACGGACCTCTGGAACGAATTAAGTACTTAACCCGAGGTACCACTGTAATAAAATACGCACGAGGCTTGGCCAGCAAGGCTCTGGGAGGAAGTGCCAATAATAATGTCCCAACCTGGCCCAGGTCTATTTTATGAACAAAAGAACCTTTAACACAGTGCTTGTAAGAACTAATCAGATTTCCTCTGAGCATTTCAAAGAAATAGCTTACCACGTGGGGACAAAGTTAAAACTACAAAGAACTAATTTGAGCATGCATACATTTTGGGTAAATTAAACAGGAATCAAGGAGGAATGCATTTAGCAAACCCCGGAGGTCATAAACAGGCAGTAAACAGGAAAGGAAGGATAGCATTTACCAAGCCAGAGGGTTACGTATGTAGAGGTACTACTGTAGTTTTCTTTCAATTCACAACACGCTGTAAATTACAAATCTGTTTTCCATAACTTTTCTTAATCTACCATCTCCCATTCCTCTCCTTTTGTTCCCTGCTCCACAGGTGTGGGCCAGGCGCTTCCTGCGCAGCACCCGGCTGGGGTACGTCAAAGTCTTGGCTGCGGAGACCCCCCCAGACGCCGGCAGTGGGCAGGTGCTGCGGCTGCAAGGGGGACCCCCTGCCTGTCCCCCAAGCTCCATCCTCGTGGAGACCTCCACCAGCTCCGACCTCCTGGCTCTGTGAGCTCGGCCGAGGAGCCCTTTGTGGGCGCCAGGGAGTGCGTTGGGTGCCCGCCTAGGGGTGGGCGTGTTAGGATATAGTTCCATTCCACCTTAAAAGGGTACAGGCATGACTGCTGGGTATCACATGCCTGTTTACTTCCAGCACAGTCTGCTGGGAACTTCCGTTGTGTATTGCTTTTGCTATACTGCTCTTTTGCCAGAGACGAAGGGATGCAGACATGTTTTCTTTTGTTCCTGAACTATGCTGAATAAATGCTGTAAATAATGCTTACATCTGCTGCTGTCTGCCTCATCCGCTGTGTGATGGTTTACACACTCTGCTGACAGAGTGTGCACAAGTCTCTAAGCCTATCTGAGGCTCGTGTCGCTGGCTGACTCATGCTGTTTCACGGGAGACCGGTGATCGTCCGGAGCAAGCTGGGCGCCTGCCTGATGCCCCCGTCTCCCCGGCAGTATCCCAACAACATGGTTTTGGGCCCAGATTCATGGCGCTTACAGGAGAGTAAGACTGCTGATGGCTGCAATCCGATCCCGGCAGTGACAGGGGCATGTGAAGCGAGGCTTTTCTGTGCTGCGGCAGAGACCTGTAGGCACACACGCAAGGACTGCTGTCCTTCTGCTCAAGAAGAAGCTGTGCTGCTTGTTGTCATTGATTTCTGTTGCGTTCCCAAAGCAAGGAAGGATTGGACCCTGATTAATAGAATACACACGAGGCTTGACCAGCAAGACTCTCGGAGGAGGTGCCAATAATAATAATAATCCCTCTCCACCCCTCGACCCAGGTCGTTTTATTCACAAAAGATTTTTTTACACAGTGTCCGTAAGAACCAATCAGATTTCCTCTGAGCATTTCAGAAAACCCCTCGTAGGACAAAGTCAGATCAGAAGAAATCCTATTAACTACAAAGAAACGATTTCCTACTTGAGCATGCATACGTAGTTCAGAGTAAATAAAAGAGGAAGCAAGGAGGAATGCTTTTAGGAAACCCCAGAGGTCATAAACAGGCAAGGAAAGAGAATTTACCATCTCCTTGTGAACTCTCTTCCTGGCCCTTAAGCTCTATCTAAAGATGAACAAACTACAATAGCTACATCAAAGCTAACTATCACCTTTATGACCCAGGATGCCTGATGAAGCAACTGGCCTGTGTTTAGAATGCTCCTACGTGCCTGTCAGGCAGAGAAATAGGACAGAGACGCAGAGGCTTATGGGATTTGATTAGAAATTATTGTCAATGAATCAAACCCAGTCAATGCAACGCTTTCACTGCTGACACAAATGGCTTGCTCCATATTTCATAATTCCTCATAGCGATCCCACCTGATCACTACAATTTCTGCAGACGTTTCTTGAAATTTCCCTTTATAACGTGTACGTAAAATGGAGAGGACGGTTTCAGCAGCCAATGAGAAGCGAAGGGTGGGGAACAAAAGGGGAAAAGAGGCGCACGGGACGAGTCCGGTTGCGCATGGGTGGAATTTCTGTCCCTCAGAAGGTCCAGGGAAAGGCTGTTCATTGTCAAGTCTGGTTCCTGGGACCTTCCGAGGGAGACCGTTCTCTTCTTGGATGCCACAAACGGAAAAGGGAAGCGATAAACATTTACAAAACCTCTTTGCTGGGCACCAGGAACTTGGCTGTGAAGCTTTTAGCTTCCGGAACTTCTTTGCTGCTTTCAAGTGCTGCTGGTGAATTGCTGAACTTCAAATTTTATATTCTGCTTTAATAAAGTCTTCTAAACCCAGCAGGATCTGTAAAAGCACAGCTGCACTTGTGTAAAGAGTAGAAATTAACAGAGTTTGAACCTGGGAGGATGTTGGCTTTGTGGTTGGGGGAGGCTGGAGAGTGGCTGGCTGGGGCAGGGTAACCCCCCCCCCTTGGAAAGAGCAGGTTTTTGGGGTGCTCCTGGACCCCTCTCTGTCACCCTCAAGAACGCTCTGTGGCTAGGAGCACATTTTCCCAGCTACGGCTGGCGTTATAATAATTTTAAGGTCCCAGGAAAATGGAAAAGCCTCCCCATTGTCTTTTCCTATACAAATCCTGCCTTAAGGGTATGTCTGTGTATGAATAGGGTGTGAGCCTGTGACCTGGCCCAGGAACTAAGTATTTATCGTTACAAAAGACTGGCCAGGCTCCCCAGGGTATCCAATCAAGTAAGCATTAACAGGTAACCTGACAGACAGGAGGTAAACAACGCACTCAGATTTCTGTTGTAGACCGCCTTTTCTGTGATGTATGTATGATGTTTCTGGGGGTGGTCTTGGACTCCAGGGCGGGCAATTTAAATGTCTATATAAGGGCAGGCACACCTTGGTTCGGAGTCCTCCTCCTTTCCTCCTCCTCCTCCTGCGTGTGAAGGGAACACCCTGTTGCAACAGTTCAATAAAGATCAGGCTTACTAGCTGCTTTGCTTCTCAATATTCTCTGCTTGGCCTCTGTTATCTTCTCCGACCAATGGAGAACCTGCAAAGGACTCCATAAGGGCTCTTGTGTCCCCCATAAGGGAATAAGGGCAGGTTTTCGTTTATTACAGAGGGAACCTACATAAGGACTTTCTACGGGTTCTTGGGTTCCCCATAAAGGACAAAGGATCAGGGTTTTTTCTATTACAGCTGGGAAGACCACTCCCATGGGGGGAGGTCCTTAGCCAATTCCTCCAGGAGGCAGAAGCCCACCTGGTGGGGCCGGCTTACTCCCAGTCCTATAAAAGTGGGTGCCTCTTCCATGGCTGGGGTGGGGTGGGGGTCTCAGTCTTGTAGCAGGAACCCCCCCCCCCATCATTCAGTTTGTACAGACTTCACACACACTCACACACTACATACGCTACACTTCTGTTATAAATTCATAGAAAATCAACCATACATCAGATTTGCACTGTTCCACTTTTATTTTACTCCATAAAGGAAGGACTACAAAATGGGGAAGGTTTGATACAGGCCGCCATAATCCCTTGAGCATAGCAGCACATCCACAGGAGCCCTGCCCAGTTGCTATGCCAACCCTGATGGTCCTAGACAGAAGGCCATCAACTACACTACAGACTGCATACAGGAGTGGATTCAACACGGACTATAACAAAAGAACAGTGATTGGATTTCCCCTCAGGGGGCAGGAAACTGCAATCTCCCCTTTGTCACCTGGAAAGTACTCATGGGGAGGGGAGAAAGGAGGAACCAGCCAGGTGACAGGACACTCAGGTTACCACCACAACTCCTCCCTCAACCCCTCCTTTCTGTAATGTATGCATGATGTTTCTGGGGGTGGGCTTGACCTAGAGGAGGGGAATTTCAAAAGCTTTTATAAGGTCTTGCACACCATTGTTCTGTGTCTTTCCTCTCTCCTGCGAGTGAGGGGAACACCCTGCTGCAACAGTACAATAAAGGCCAAGCCTACAGGCTGCTGATTTGCTCCAATTTACTCTGGTTGGTGTCTTTACTTTTTGTCCAAGGGAGCCCTCGGATTTTTCCGGTAACGGTCTGCCTGTGCTCAGAGGCCAGCACAATTTTCACACGACTGAAACCTCACTTCCTCCTCCTTTCTGTGGTTGTGGCTGTATGTGCTTCGCCATTGCTCAATCTTCCACCCGAATCTCCAGCACTCAGGGGAGAGAGCCTTCGTGGATTTGCTTGTGTGTGGCTCTTGTGGCTGCAGCCGGGCTTGGCTCTGATCCCTGAAGCCACCAGAGACCCCCCAGCAGCAAAGGATATGATCCGCATGGGGCTGTTGCTGCTCCTGCTGGTCCTGGGTGGAGGTGAGTGAAAGGGTGAGGCAGAGAAAGGAAAGAAGCTCTGATGGGGAACAGTTACCGGAAAAATCCGAGGGCTCCCTTGGACAAAAAGTAAAGACACCAACCAGAGTAAATTGGAGCAAATCAGCAGCCTGTAGGCTTGGCCTTTATTGTACTGTTGCAGCAGGGTGTTCCCCTCACTCGCAGGAGAGAGGAAAGACACAGAAAATGGTGTGCAAGACCTTATAAAAACTTTTGAAATTCCCCTCCTCTAGGTCAAGCCCACCCCCAGAAACATCATGCATACGTTACAGAAAGGAGGGGTTGAGGGAGGAGTTGTGGTGGTAACCTGAGTGTCCTGTCACCTGGCTGGTTCCTCCTTTCTCCCCTCCCCATGAGTACTTTCCAGGTGACAAAGGGGAGATTGCAGTTTCCTGCCCCTTGAGGGGAAATCCAATCACTGTTCTTTTGTTATAGTATGTGTTGAATCCACTCCTGTATGCAGTCTGTAGTGTAGTTGATGGTCTTTTGTCTAGGACCATCAGGGTTGGCATAGCAGCTGGGCAGGGCTCCTGTGGATGTGCTGCTATGCTCGAGGGATTATGGTGCCCTGTATCAAACCTTCCCCATTTTGTAGTCCTTCCTTCATGGAGTAAAATAAAAGTGGAACAGTGCAAATCTGATGTATGGTTGATTTTCTATGAATTTATAACAGAAGTGTAGCGTATGTAGTGTGTGAGTGTGTGTGTGTGAAGTCTGTACAAACTGAATGATGGGGGGGGGGTTCCTGCTACAGAATGGAAGGGGAGCCCTCCTGGATGAGGCCAAAGTTATCCACCTAGTCCAGAATCCTGTTCTCACGGTGGCCAAATCCCCCTCAGAACCTAGGAGGCTAGATAGACTTCCTCTGGCCCTGGAGGTTCCATCATGCGACCCCGTCAGTGATGGGTGGGGTATAATGTGCCACTGTATTCTGCTCTGGTCAGACCTCACCTGGAGTACTGTGTCCAGTTCTGGGCACCACAGTTCAAGAAGGACACGGACAAACTGGAGCGTGTCCAGAGGAGGGCAACCAAAATGGTCAAAGGCCTGGAAACGATGCCTTATGAGGAACGGCTAAGGGAGCTGGGCATGTTTAGCCTGGAGAAGAGGAGGTTAAGGGGTGATATGATAGCCATGTTCAAATATATAAAAGGATGTCACATAGAGGAGGGAGAAAGGTTGTTTTCTGCTGCTCCAGAGAAGCGGACACGGAGCAATGGATCCAAACTACAAGAAAGAAGATTCCACCTAAACATTAGGAAGAACTTCCTGACAGTAAGAGCTGTTTGACAGTGGAATTTGCTGCCAAGGAGTGTGGTGGAGTCTCCTTCTTTGGAGGTCTTTAAGCAGAGGCTTGACAACCATATGTCAGGAGTGCTCTGATGGTGTTTCCTGCTTGGCAGGGGGTTGGACTCGATGGCCCTTGTGGTCTCTTCCAACTCTGTGATTCTATGAAATAATAAAAAGATGGTGTTACGGAAATGACATGGGGGCGGCCACATCTTTAAAATTCATAGAAAATCCATACTTTAACCGACACTCCTCATTCCAACGCCATTTTGACCCTTAAAGAAAGGTGGGTTTGGGCTCCACGTCCCTCCATGAACAGGGCACCCCACCTTAATTCCCCAAGTGTGAGAGCACAGACATGGCCCCCCACCCAGGGAGTGACCAGGGGGGTGTTAACGGAGAAATCTGAGGGCTCCCTTGGCCAAAAAACAAGGACACCAGCCAGGAATACCAGAGCAAAACAGCAGCCAGTAGGCTTGGTCTTGATTGAAGTCTGTCGCCACAGGACTCCCACCTGCCACAAGGTGGAACAAGATGGAAGCCCCAAACAAAAGAGAACCCAACTTTTATTAGTTAATCCCCATGTTACACCCCCCCCAAACTACATCACTCTTACATCACAGTTACATCACTAAAGGGGAGGTCTGGTGGCTGTAATCTGAGCATCCTGGACCCTGCCCCATGGTTCCCCTTGCCCTCCACCAAACACCCATCAAGTGGAACAAAAGAGATCTTTACATTTCCCTGTTTCCCAGCCAAGTTCATCACATCCTTTTGTCTTCATCTGGGTTTGTTGTTTCTGGAATGGCTACCTGTCTGACACTCAGGTATCAGGAGGCCAGGGATTATCCCTCAGGCAGAGGGGCTGCTGAGGAGCTGAGCTCACAGGTCTATAGGAATTTTTGGAGTTTTCCCAGTGAGCCAGTACATAGATCCATTGATCAGTGAATTCTTACATTTGGTATCGTGCAGCAAAGGCCCTTTGAATAGGCAGGAAGAACTGTGATGAAGTGTTTTGTGGGGGCAAGTCACAAAAGTCACAAAAGGGATTGTGCTGGTTTTGGTAGTGGGCTGCATGTGCATGATATCTGCTGGAGGGGCAACCCCCCCCCCCAATCTATACATAAATTCCTGCAACAGGGGCAACCATAGACATCTGCAGAGGCAGTTGAGCAAGTCAGGTGTTCTGAAAGCCCACTTCCAGACAAGTCCTGAGGGCAAGGAGATGTCAAGAGTTTTATTTTTCTTCCAGTGATGGGGACTTAAGGGGTGTTGGGAAAGGTGTCTGATCAAGTGATCTCATGTTGAACTTGCGTCACCCTTGCAGACCCCTCCCCATTTGTGACATGCTAGTGATGTAGTGATGATGTATCCATGATGCCCCTCGAAGTGTATTCTGGGGGAAAGAGGGAAGTTTTAAAAGAGGACATCACCCCATGCTCAGGGTTCTTATTCCTGGGGGGACCTGTTGCGCAACAATAAGGACCATGGTCTACTGACCGCTGTTTTGCTCCAAATTGCTTGGCTGGAACTTCCTTCTTTCACTGACCACATGGACCCGAGACAAGCTGGGCTTTTGAGTGGTCTCTCACCCCAGACTTTTTTCCATAACAAGCCAAACTATGAGGCAGAGAGGGGCAAGCAGCCAAGCTATGTTGAATTGGGAGAATTAAGGGAGGGGGGGAGCAGTTAGGGAACACTTCAATAGACAGTGTGGAAGCTTCTGTCCCCCGGGACGTGACACCGTTTGGGCCGGTTCTGTTGGGGAGGGGGAAAGGAGGAGGAGCCCGAGGGAGAAGCTCCATCATGCAGTAAAGGCTGGAATTCCTTGTCTGTTCTCGAAGCGACTGAATAAAGCATACCGTATTTTTCTGTGTATAAGACGAGCTTTTTTGACCCCAAAATGAGGTTTAAAATCTCAGGCTCGTCTTATACACAGGTAGGGCTGAGGGGGGACGTGCGAATGGTTTTTTGGTGCGAGCCTGAGATTGTAAGCGGTGATTGGCTCCTTCTAATCATGTGATTCAAATACCCTTGCGCACCCTAGTTATCTTATACCAGAGGTACACATGCCATCCATAGAGCAAATCAGCTCCTTCTAAGCCCAAGTTTTAAGCGGCAATTGGCCGCTTGGTTGTTTGGGGGAATGCTGAAAATTGGTGGAAACCGCAGGAGGGGAGAGAGGATCTTGTGTTCGAATTCTGATTGCGGGTTTCCCTTTGGGGCATCTGCTTGGCCCAGGAATAGGCAAACTCGGCCCTCCGGATGTTTTGGGACTACAACTCCCATCATCCCTAGCTAGCAGGACCAGTGGTCAGGGATGGTGGGAATTGTAGTCCCACAACATCTGGAGGGCCGGGTTTGCCTCTGCCTGGCTCGGCCCCTGTGAGGACAGAAGGCTGGACTAGCTGGGCCCCTGGTGTAAGCCTGCAGGGCTCTTGGTATATGCTCAGGAGCCAGTGTGGTGTAGTGGTTAAGAGCGGTGGACTCGTAATCTGGTGAACCAGGTTCGCTTCCCCGCTCCTCCACATGCAGCTGCTGGGTGACCTTGGGCCAGTCACACTTCTCTGAAGTCTCTCAGCCCCACTCACCCCACAGAGTGTTTGTTGTGGGGGAGGAAGGGAAAGGAGATTGTTAGCCGCTTTGAGACTTCGAGTAGTGATAAAGCGGGATATCAAATCCAAACTCCTCTTCTTCTTCTCTTAAATGATAAATTATTCCCCTGATTTGCCTTCACAGGACACTTTCGGTTGTGTCCCTCAGAGCAGCCCCCGCTGACATGTGATGCCATTTCCTTCTCCCTGAAACCGCCAAGAGCTTTTGCTACTTCCTTTCCAAAGCAGAAACCCACAAACTTCTGCCTTTTTGGGTCTGGGAAAGAGGAGGCTGAGCTATTGGCCATCTCCCCATATCTCCCCATGGAAGAGGGAGCAGCCTTGTTTTCTCCTGCTCCTGGAGGGCAGGACTCGAACCCGTGGCTTCACCTCTTGAATTATTCTTATTTACCCGCAACAGGGAGTACGGACTCATCCAAAACGCCGCGTGGGGCGGCATCTGGCAAGAGCAATGGGGCCTTTCAGAGATGCAAGCGCTTGGAACCCGACCCTTCGAGGTGGAACGGATTTGTTAAAGGTAAAACAGCCTATATTGCCTGTATTGTGATTTTAAATCTCTGCTGTGGCTCTATCACCAAAAGTAAAGGTAAAGGGACCCCTGACCATTAGGTCTAGTTGTGGCCGACTCTGGGGTTGTGGCGCTCATCTTGCTTTATTGGCCGAGGGAGCCGGCGTACAGCTTCCAGGTCATGTGGCCAGCAGGACTAAGCCGCTTCTGGCAAACCAGAGCAGTGCACAGAAACGCCGTTTACCTTCCCGCCGGAGCGGTACCTATTTATCTACTCGCACTTTGATGTGCTTTTGAACTGCTAGGTTGGCAGGAGCAGAGACTGAGCAACGGGAGCTCACCCCGTCGCGGGGATTCAAACCGCCGACCTTCTGATCGGCAAGTCCTAGGCTCTGTGGTTTCACCCACGGCGCCACCCACGTGTTAGAATATTTCCGTTCCTCCTTTAAAAGGGAGCAGGCTGTTGTGTGTCACAAGCCTGCGTACTTCCTGCTCACAGGGAGCTTCCGTTTTGTATATAGCTTTTGTTTCTGGCTGTTTCCTCGGCATGAAGGCAAGCAGTCATGTTTTTCCTTTGTCCTGACCAACGTTGAATAAAGCTGTAAATATGCTCTTCTGGGTGCATCTTCTGTTGCGGAGTCTGCTGAAAAGGGCGTGGAATTTGCTGCCAAGGAGTGTGGTTGAGTCTCCTTCTCTGGAGGTCTTTGGAGACTTTGGAGGTCTCCTTCTTTGGATCCCCTTCATGGATCACTGCCTTGCCATGGCGAAGGGGCTTGAAGAACTCAGAGAAGCTATGAACTATGCCGAGCAGGGCACCCAAGATGGACAGGTCATAGTGGAGAGTTTTGACCAAACGTGATCCACCTGGAGGAGGAACCGGCAAGCCACTCCTGTATCCCTGCCAAGAAAACTCCATGGACAAAGACAACAGGCATATAAAAGTTATGACGCTGGAAGATGAGCCCCTCAGGTCGGAAGGCGTCCAACATGCTACTGGGGAAGAGCGGAGGACAAGTACAAGTAGATCCAGAGCTGATGAAGAGAGTTCCAGAAAGACATCTACTTCTGCTTCATTGACTATGCAAAAAGCCTTTGACTGTGTCGACCACAGCAAACTATGGCAAGTTCTTAAAGAAATGGGAGTGCCTGATCACCTCATCTGTCTCCTGAGAAATCTCTATGTGGGACAAGAAGCTACAGTGAGAACTGGATATGGAACAACTGATTGGTTCAAAATTGGGAAAGGAGTACGGCAAGGCTGTATTTTGTCTCCTGCTTATTTAACTTATATGCAGAATTCATCATGCGAAAGGCTGGGCTGGATGAATCCCAAGCCGGAATTAAGATTGCTTATCAGAAATATCAACAACCTCAGATATGCAGATGACACAACCTTGATGGCAGAAAGTGAGGAGGAATTAAAAAACCTTTTATTGAGGGTGAAAGAGGAGAGCACAAAATATGGTCTGAAGCTCAACATCAAAAAAACGAAGATCATGGCCACTGGTCCCATCACCTCCTGGCAAATAGAAGGGGAAGAAATGGAGGCAGTGAGAGATTTTACTTTCTTGGGCTCCATGATCACTGCAGATGGTGACAGCAGCCACGAAATTAAGAGATGCCTGCTGCTTGGGAGGAAAGCAATGACAAACCTAGACAGCATTTTAAAAAGTAGAGACATCACCTTGCCACCAAAAGTCCGTATAGTAAAAGCTATGGTTTTCCCAGTAGTGATGTATGAAAGTGAGAGCTGGACCATAAAGAAGGCTGATCGCCGAAGAATTGACGCTTTTGAATTATGGTGCTGGAGGAAACTCTTGAGAGTCCCATGGACTGCAAGAAGATCAAACGCATCCATTCTGAAGGAAATCAGCCCTGAGTGCTCACTGGAAGGACAGGTCCTGAAGCTGAGGCTCCAATACTTTGGCCCCCTAATGGGAAGAGAAGACTCACTGGAAAAGACCCTGATGCTGGGAAAGATGGAGGGCACAAGGAGAAGGGGAAGACAGAGGACGAGATGGTTAGACAGTGTTCTCGAAGCTACCAGCATGAGTCTGACCAAACTGCGGGTGGCAGTGGAAGACAGGAGTGCCTGGCGTGCTCTGGTCCAGGGGGTCACGAAGAGTCGGACATGACTAAACGACTAAAAAAAAAAAAAAAAAAAAAGCAGAGCTTGACAACCATATGTCAGGAGTGCTCTGATGGTGTTTCCTGCTTGGCGGGGGGTTGGACTCGATGGCCGTTGTGGTCTCTTCCAACTCTGTGATTCTGTGATTCTATGAGTTTTGGAATGTGTCTGAGGCTCGTGTCGCTAATTGACTGATGCTGTTCTACGGGAGATTGAGAGATCATCTGGAGATGACGTGTAGGCTGCATGATGGCCTTTGTCTCTCTGGCAGTATCCCAACACTGCATCCCCATCACCAAAAGTACTTTCTCCCAAACTTGGATTTACGCCTCCAGATATTTTTCCTTTTATCCGTTAAGCCAAATACTAAAATAATCAGTCTTTTCTTCTGTTTTTCTTTCTTTCTCTCTCCGTTCTCCTTCCTTGGCAGATTGTACCATGTGCTTCCCGAAATACCACATCTGGCAACCTTGCTATCTCACGGCCAGGCCAAAGGGATCCGTCACCCTGCCCTGCACCTTCAACTACACCTGGGAGGCTCGAGAGACGGCCCAGGTGTATTGGCGCTTAGGAAACTTTCACGGAGAGTTCATCTTCAACCACACCCACGACCCCACCCAGAAGTACACCCACCCAAACTACACAGGGCGGGTGTCTCTGGTCGGGGACCTGTCAAAGGGGCTCGATGCATCAATCCAGATCGAGAATCTGCGGGAGTCGGACTCCAATCTATATTTCTGTGGCGTCTCCATACAGACACTTCATGAAGGTGTGAAGCATTGGCGAAACATCGAGGGGACAAACCTCACGGTCACAGGTGAGCTGGCACATTTTTTAAAATGTTGCTTATTTTTGAGTTTTACAATTACACTTCCATCCCCTTCTTATACAATAGTTCTGTTTGACTTCCCACCCAGTGTTCCATGACTGTTCTTGCTTAGCTGCAAATACATTAATTATTCCTTTGCCCTATTTTCTACACTCCAGTATCTTTCATAGTAACAACTGTTGGTCACAAAGTACCTCCCTACCTGGAATTTATATTTGAGGTCCATTTTTTTTTGCAAATATTCCCCCAGGTATTCTCTTGGTTTCCACTCTCTTGCATATTCTATCCTTGCTGCTGTTCTTGCGTATAAGAAGTAGGTTGTGGGCTTTCTTTGGTAATTCATTCCCAAGTACGAAAAATGCTTCCCATTTCTTGGGGAAGGTAAATTTAAAGATTTTCTTTAACTCATTGTACACCACCTCCCCAAAGTCTTTAGCCCATTTACAATTCCACCATAAATGAATAAAGGAACCCTCTGCTTCAAGACATTTCCAACACATTTTTTGAATTTCTTTTGTATATTTAAGCCTATTTAACTGGTGTCAAATACCATCTATACTGCATTTTATACCTATTTTCTCTTATTTGATAACATGCCGAAAAATTGATTGTTAGATTCCATAATTTTCCCCACTCGTCAATTCCGATATTACGCCCCATATCAATAGCCCATTTTATCACAACCTCCTTAATGAGTTTGTCTTTAGTCTCCCACTCTAGCAGTAGTTTATATATATTAGAGATTAGTTTTTTATTGGGCCCCAAAATCACCCTTTCAAATTTTGATCCTTCTTGGACAAATCCTCTCACTTTGTCTTTTTAAAGCTTCTCCTTTATCTGGAAGTATTGAAATGAGCCGTGTATCCAATTAGACACCTCCTCCCTATCTTTTAATTTTATGTTGCCATCTTTGTATCCAAGGAGATCTTTGTACTTTCCCCATATTCTGTCCACGTTTAGCTTTTTCACTGCAACCGCTTCCACCGGTGAGATCCAACTGGGAGTCTTTCTTTCCAAAATACCTTTATGTCTCATCCAAACCTTACATAGACTCCTTCTAATCATGTGATTCAAAAACCCTTGCGCACCCTAGTTATCTTATACCAGAGGTACACATGCCATCCATAGAGCAAATCAGCTCCTTCTAAGCCCAAGTTTTAAGTGGCAATTGGCCGCTTGGTTGTTTGGGGGAATGCTGAAAATTGGTGGAAACTGCAGGAGGGGAGAGAGGATCTTGTGTTCGAATCCTGATTGCGGGTTTCCATTTGGGGCGTCTGCTTGGTCCAGGAATAGGCAAACTCGGCCCTCCGGATGTTTTGGGACTACAACTCACATCATCCCTAGCTAGCAGGACCAGTGGACAGGGATGGTGGGAATTGTAGTCCCACAACATCTGGAGGGCCGGGTTTGCCTATGCCTGGCTCGGCCCCTGTGAGGACAGAAGGCTGGACTAGCTGGGCCCCTAGTCTAAGCCTGCAGGGCTCTTGGTATATGCTCAGGAGCCAGCATGGTGTAGTGGTTAAGAGCGGTGGACTCGTAATCTGGGGAACCGGGTTCGCGTCTCCGCTCCTCCACATGCAGCTGCTGGGTGACCTTGGGCCAGTCATACTTCTCTGAAGTCTCTCAGCCCCACTCACCCCACAGAGTGTTTGTTGTGGGGAAGGAAGGGAAAGGAGATTGCTAGCTGCTTTGAGACTCCTGAAGGGGAGTGATAAAGCGGGATATCAAATCCAAACTCCTTCTTCTTCTCTTAAATGATAAATTATTCCCCTGATTTGCCTTCACAGGACACTTTCGGTTGTGTCCCTCAGAGCCGCCCCCGCTGACACGAAGGGAAAGGGCCGTGTTATGACATTTCCTTCTCCCTGAAACCGCCAAGAGCTTTTGCTACTTCCTTTCCAAAGCAGAAACCTGCAAACCTCTGCCTTTTTGGGTCTGGGAAAGAGGAGGCTGAGCTATTGGCCATCTCCCCAGATCTCCCCATGGAAGAGGGAGCAGCCTTGTTTTCTCCTGCTCCTGGAGGGCAGGACTCGAACCCGTGGCTTCACCTCTTGAATTATTCTTATTCTCATTTACCCGCAACAGGGAGTACGGACTCATCCAAAACGCCGCGTGGGGCGGCAGCTGGCGAGAGCAATGGGGCCTTTCAGAGATGCAAGCGCTTGGAACCCGACCCTTCGAGGTGGAACGGAGCAATGCAAGGTTGGAAGGGGGCACAGAAACCCCCCAGGGCAAAGGGGGAACCAGGGCCTTCTCCAAGGACCAGAAGGAGGGCTGCTGGATTAGGCCAGAGGGGGGGCCACCTGGCCCAGCATCCTCTTCCCCCAGGGGCCAACCAAAAAGTGGGGGGGGGGGATGAGTGTTCGGACCCCTGGGCTCTCACTTGTGGGGTGCCTCAGGGTTCCGTCCTCTCCCCCATGCTTTTCAACATCTACATGAAGCCGCTGGGAGAGATCATCAGGGGGTTTGGGCTGGGTGTCCATCAGTATGCGGATGATACCCAGCTCTACCTCTCTTTCAAATCAGAACCAGTGAAGGCGGTGAAGGTCCTGTGTGAGTGCTTGGAGGCGGTTGGAGGATGGATGGTGGCTAATGCATTGAGGTTGAATCCTGACAAGACAGAAGTTCTGTTCTTGGGGGACAGGGGGTGGGCGGGTGTGGAGGACTCCCTGGTCCTGAATGGAGTAACTGTGCCCTTGAAGGACCAGGTGTGCAGCCTGGGAGTCATTCTGGACTCACCGCTGTCCATGGAGGTGCAGGTTAATTCTGTGCCCAGGGCAGCTGTCTCCCAGCTCCATCTGGTACGCAGGATGAGACCCTACCTGCCCGCAAACTGCCTGGCCTGAGTGGTGCATGCTCTGGTTATCTCCCACTTGGACTACTGCCATGCGCTCTGCGTGGGGCTACCTCTGAAGGTGTCTCGGAAACTACAACTAATCCAGAATGCGGCAGCCAGACTGGGGACTGGGACCACATAACACCGGTCCTGAAAGATCTTCATTGGCTCCCAGGTCGTTTCCGAGCACAATTCAAAGTGTTGGTGCTGACCTTGAAAGCCCTAAACGGCCTCAAAGGCCCAGTAGACCTGAAGGAGCGTCTTCACCCCGGACACCAGGGTCCCTCTCCCGAGGGTCTTCTGGCGGGTCCCTCCCTGCGAGAAGTGAGGTTACAGCGAACCAGGAGGAGGGCCTTCTCGGTGGTGGCGCCTGCCCTGTGGACCTTGTAGAGTTATCAAGCCATCCTTTTGTTTTTATACAAATAATGTTTGAAGCTGTTACCGTTTTTTGAAACTAAGTTATACTGTCCGTGTTCTCTTGCTGCTGTATGGAAAAGCACATGAAATACTTTGTAAGTAAACCATTTTTACCTTACCAAACATGCAGTCTCTTTTATGCCAAGGGAGGTGGGAAACTTTGGGAAGTGACTTAAAAGGAGATATTTTAAAGGTAAAACAGCGTATATTGCCTGTTTTGTGATTTTAAATCTCTGCTGTGGCTCTATCACCAAAAGTGCTTTCTCCCAAACTTGGATTTATGCCTCCAGAAGAATTTCCATTTATCCGTTAACCCAAAAACTAAAATAACCAGTCTTCTGTTTTTCTTTCTTTCTCTCTCCGTTCTGCTTCCTTTGCAGATTGTACCATGTGCTTCCCGGAATACCACATGTGGCAACCTTGCCATCTCACGGCCAGGCCAAAGGGGTCCGTCACCCTGCCCTGCACCTTCAACTACACCTGGGAGGCTCGAGAGACGGCCCAGGTGTATTGGCGCTTAGGAAACTTTCACGGAGAGTTCATCTTCAACCACACCCACGACCCCACCCAGAAGTACACCCACCCAAACTACACAGGGCGGGTGTCTCTGGTCGGGGACCTGTCAAAGGGGCTCGATGCATCAATCCAGATCGAGAATCTGCGGGAGTCGGACTCCAATCTATATATCTGCGGCGTCTCCGTACAGACAGTTCATGACGGTGTGAAGCATTGGCGAAACATCGAGGGGACAAACCTCACGGTCACAGGTGAGCTGGCACATTTTTAAAAATGTTGCTTATTTTTGAGTTTTACAATTACACTTCCATCCCCTTCTTATACAATAGTTCTGTTTGACTTCCCACCCAGCGTTCCATGACTGTTCTTGCTTAGCTGCAAATACATTAATTATTCCTTTGCCCTATTTTCTACACTCTAGTATCTTTTATAGTAACAACTGTTGGTCACAAAGTACCTCCCTATCTGGAATTTATATTTGAGGTCCATTTTTTTTTTTGGCAAATATTCCCCTAGGTATTCTCTTGGTTTCCACTCTCTTGCATATTCTATCTTTGCTGCTGTTCTTGCGTATAAGAAGTAGGTTGTGGGCTTTCTTTGGTAATTCGTTCCCAAGTACGAAAAATGCTTCCCATTTCTTGGGGTAGGTAAATTTAAAGATTTTCTTTAACTCATTGTACACCACCTCCCCAAAGTCTTTAGCCCATTTACAGTTCCACCATAAATGAATAAAGGAACCCTTGCTTCAAGACATTTCCAACACATTTTTTGAATTTCTTTTGTACATTTAAGCCAATTTAACTGGTGTCAAATACCATCTATACTGCATTTCATACCTATTTTCTCTTATTTGATAACATGCCGAAAAATTTATTGTTAGATTCCATAATTTTCCCCACTCGTCAATTCCGATATTACGCCCCATATCAATAGCCCATTTTATCACAACCTCCTTAATGAGTTTGTCTTTAGTCTCCCACTCTAGCAGTAGTTTATATATATTAGAGATTCGTTTTTTATTGGGCCCCAAAATCACCCTTTCAAATTCTGATCCTTCTTTCACAAATCCTCTCTCTTTGTCTTTTTACATCTTCTCCTTTATCTGAAAGTATTGAAATTAGCCGTGTATCCAATTAGACACCTCCTCCCTATCTTTTAATTTTATGTTGCCATCTTTGTATCCAAGGAGATCTTTGTACGTATTCTGTCCACGTCTAGCCTTTTCACTGCAACCGCTTCCACCGGTGAGATCCAACTGGGAGTCTTTCTTTCCAAACCTTACATAGACTCCTTCTAATCATGTGATTCAAAAACCCTTGTGCACCCTAGTTTTCTTATACCAGAGGTACACATGCCATCCATAGAGCAAATCAGCTCCTTCTAAGCCCAGTACATTTGCATCCTTCAATTTGACCCACACCTTCATCCATCTTAGACAGGTTGCTTCATAATATAATTGCTTGAACACCATTCGTAAAGGCCAATCCGATGTCCATATAATCTAGGATCTTTGTCGTAAAGGTCCATGAGACATTGTCAAAGGCCTTTTCCCAGTGGTGGCAATGTTATTCTTGAACCTCAGTCACCATACATGGTGACAAGACATTTCAAAGTGCTAACATTCTGACAATCCCCAGTCACAAAATGCGCCTGGCGCCTGGCTAATTTCGAATGCTGCCTCAGCCCACATCTCTCTCCACAGCAGCCCCCTTCGCCCCAGGGTGAGCACTCCATTCTGCTTGGTTCAAAGGGGCCCCCGGGGGATGGCAGTGGAGCCTCAGCCTGAGGCAGAGCAGAAAATGGGGATCCACCCTCTTCCAGTCGAAGGTCTAAGTGTCCACCCAAGGCAAGTAGACCCACAAGTGCCTCCCCACCACCACCCTAGACAGCGAAAATACCACACCACAGAAAACACATTAGCTACATCTTCCCAGAGAGAAGATGGGGCCAGCTTGCTTCCTGCTGCTCCAGAGGGCAGGACCTGAAGCAACGGATCCACATTGCAAGAAAGGAGATTTCGACTAAACATTAGGAAGAATTTTATCAGGGTAAGAGCTTGTTCAACAGAGGAACGGTCTCAAAAAACAAACAAAAAACAACAACACAGAGGAATGGCCTCCCCGTAAGGTGGTGGCCTCTCCTTCCTTGGAGCCTTTTCCTTGGATGGCCACCTGTCAACGAGTCTTCAGCGGTGATTTCTGTACGGCAGGGGGTTGGGCTGGATGACCTTGAAGGTCCCTTCCAAACATGCAGTTTTATATTTCAACGAGGCGCTGCTCTCTCCCCAATGCTGAGGAGGTGCAAATGCAAATGGCAAGCGCCCAGATCAGGAGGCCCTTGAGGGTGCATGAAATGGCTTGTGGGCTCCTGTGGGTGCCCCCCCCCCATCCTTGAAAGAAATGCCCTTGTGCCAGGCCACTGCAGTGTGTGCCCGTCCTCAGCCTCTGCCTTGTGCCTCAGCCTAAGTCTTGCTTTCTTCCTGCCCCCCAGGTCCTCCACTGCCGGACTCCCCCAGCTTCAACTTCGGCCTTGTAGGTCTGGTGATTAGGGGAACCCTTGTAGGTGCCCTCCCTCTGGGGCTGCTTGTGTTCCTTGTCTGGAGAAAAGGTAGGGGGGCTGTTGTGGGGCAGGGAGGGAGGGGGCAGTTACTGCGCTAGGGTCCGTCTCTCCCTCCAACCTGGCCCTCCAGAGGCGACAGCTGGGAAGCCCCCCCTGCATTTCTGTGTGATGCAGGAATTTATGTACAGGTTGGGGGGGGGTTGCCCCTCCAGCAGATATCCTGCACATGCAGCCCACTACCAAAATCAGCACAATCGCTTTTGTGACTTTTGTGACTTGTCCCCACAAAACACTTCATCGCAGTTTCTTCCTATCTATTCAAAGAGCCTTTGCTGCACGATACCAAATGTAAGAATTCACTGATCAATGGATCTGTGTCCTGTCTCACTGGGAAAACTTCAGAAATTCATCTAGACCTGTGAGCTCAGCTACTCAGCAGCCCCTCTGCCTGAGGGATAATCCCTGGCCTCCTGATACCTGAGTGCCAGACAGGTAGACATTCCAGAAATAACAAACCCAGATGAAGACAAAAGGGTGGGATGAACTTGGCTGGGAAACAGGGAAATGGAAAGATCTCTTTTGCTCCACTTGATGGGTGTTTGGTGGAGGGCAAGGGGAACCATGGGGCAGGGTCCAGGATGCCCAGATTCCTGCCACCAGACCTCCCCTTTCGTGATGTAACCGTGATGTATTAGTGATGTCGTTTGAGGGGGGTGTAACATGGGGATTAGCAGCCAATAAAAGTTTGGGGTCTTCTTTTATTCTGGGCTTCCATCTTGTTCCACCCGGTGGCAGGTGGGAGTCCTGTCGCGACAGACTTCAATCAAGACCAAGCCTCCTGGCTGCTGTTTGGCTCTGGTATTCCTGGGTGGGGTCCTTGTTTTTTGTCCAAGGGATCCCTCAGATTTCTCCATTAACTCCATCACTGCCTCCCACGGCAGGGAGTTCCACAGTGTAACAGATGTGCTGGTTAGAGCTGATAGTGTTGGCAGCCCAAAACATCTGGAGGGCCACCTGGCTGACAGATGCCAGCCCTGACGGCTTCAGGGTCCTCAGCAAAACATCAAAGGCATGGGACCTTCTTTGAAGGTTTTTAAGCAGAGGTTGGTGACCCTCTGCCAGGGATTCTTCAGCTGAGAATCCTGCAAGGCAGGGGGCCAGACTGGATGTCCTTTGGGGGTCCCTTCCAACTCTACAATTCTGTGATTCTATGGCCAAAGGAAAAAGCTCTCAGCACCAAATGTTGGCCTGGGGAGGGGAGGGGAGGCAGAGGGAGATGAGCGGAGGGAGGTGGGGGCAGGGAGAATTGTATTTCAACATTCAGTTCATAAGTTTAGTGCAGGGGTAGGCAACCTAAGGCCCAGGGGCTGGATCCGGCCCTGTTAAGTTGTGGGTGAACATATCAGACGACACAGTGATTCTTCAAACAGCTCTTGTTTATTCAGAGGCCAGAACAGAACTGAACTGAGGAGCTCAGTCAGCCTGCTTATATAGAGCTCCAGTACAACGTAACTGTTGCAACTTTCTAAAACTATCCAATCACTGAACGTCACTTTCAACCCTTCATTTGCATAACTATCTACAGTATCCCCCTGCTGGCCCAGGGTGAGGACTTCAGTACATAACAGGCCCAATCGCCTTCTCAATCTGGCTCACGGACGGTCCGGGAATCAGCATGTTTTTACATGAGTAGAATGTGCCCTTTTATTTAAAATGCATCTCTGTGTTATTTGTGGGGCATAGGAATTCGTTCATTATTCTGCGTAATGCAGAACATGCCAGATTGACGGGAAGAATTCGAGACCAGGATGAACAGAAGTTTCAAGAAAGTTGGAGTAAACTTATGGTGTACATAAAAGATCATTGTAAAGCCTTAAAAACACTGGCAGGACTGGAATAACCCTAACTCTTACAACGTATGGCAGATATAAAGTTAAATAAATAGAATACGCAATATAAGAAAATATAAGATACTCATTGAAGGGGTGGAGGGGAGTCATAAGCTTGGCAGAGGTAAGGTAATTATGTGATATATGTATATTACAACTGGATGTTTAAAGAAAATAATAAACATTTATTGGGGGAGAAAGGAATTTGTTCATTATTATTATTTTTCCCCAAATATAGTCCGGCCCCCACAAGGTCTGAGGGACAGTGGACTGGCCCCCTGCTGAAAAGCTTTGCTGACCCCTGGCTTAAAACTTGCCTCTCTAAGCTGCAAAGGGATGCTGTCTGCTGAATTTACAAGGAAGGGCGGATAATCTCTAATGCTCTCTTGGCATCTATTCACATCCCTACAATTCCAACTTTACAAGTCTACGATCTCTTAATGTTGGGTCACCCCTGTCAGCCAGACTTGAATTTGTTCATTATTATTTTTTCAAAATATAGTCTGGCCCACCACATGGTCTGAGGGACAGTGGACCGGCCCATGGCTGAAAAAGTTTGCTGACCCCTGGTTTCGTGTTCTAGCCAAAGGCCGTGTCAAATTTGTATTCGGCAAGAGTATTAATAAAATTATACAGAACATCCACCCATAATCTTAAAATCCACAATATAAAAACTTGACTTTGCAGAGTTCCTGATCATTAAAATGGAGTTTCCCTTCTGCATCTCCGACAGCTCCAATTCTAACAATATTTCACCTTTTTAAGATTTTCCAACATCTGCGAGTTAAGAGAGAGAGACGATGCCAGACACAGCAACAGACGTACTGTGGGATATTTACAATCCTCTCCTCACATCTCTACACATCCCTGCGCTATCTTGATTTCAGATTAGACCTCCGAATCATCAAAACAATTTATAGCAATTTTATCTGACTCATTCTCTTCCTGTTGTTGTTTTTCCCAGCCTGTGCCAAGAGAGCAGCTCCATCTGTCACAAAGCCATGATTGTCGCTCCAAAGAAACCGACCCATTTCTGCCGGCGTGTGTGAATAAATCTCTCAGAAATCGATCTCTTGGATAACCACAAGGTGCCTACAAGGTCTTTTGATAGTGGGCTGTATATAAATTTAATTTACAATAACAAATAAATACATTTATTAATGAATCAAATATATTTTTTTATTATTAATAATAGCTGTCTCCTGGTGCCAGAGGTTAAAGAAAAATAGGGGTCGCCGCTGCAGCCCAGGCCTCACTCGAGGGTCTTGCAGTCCTGCAAGGTCCACTTGTGGGTCAGGAGGAAAGCAAGAAACTGCAGCCAGGTACCGTATTTTTCACTCTATAAGACGCACCAGACCACAAGACGCACCTAGTTTTTGGAGGAGGAAAACAAGAAGAAAAATATATTCTGAATCTCAGAAGCCAGAACAGCAAGAGGGATAGCTGCACAGTGAAAGCAGCAATCCCTCTTGCTGTTCTGGCTTCTGGGATAGCTGCACAGCCTGCATTCGCTCCATAAGACGCACACACATTTCCCCTTACCTTTTAGGAGGGAAAAAGTGAGTCTTATAGAGCAAAAAATACGGTATATAGAAAGCAGGGCGCTGCTAGTAAGCCGGATATTTATTTTGCTGAGGTGGCTTTCAAAAATCCAGGATGCTTTCTGTTGCTCAGAGAACCACTCCGGTTCACTCTGTGCATGAGGTCTTTGGTTTGAGTTCCATTCACAAACAAGCTATTCCATTCATTAAACTATTTCCATTCACAAAACAGGACTCAGCCCCTGTCTCCACTTCACTGCCTGCTGTTTGACGGACAAGGTGATGACGAGCAGGTCGCTGTTGCGCAAGGGGCGCGCGGTTTCTTTAAATGTTCAAGGACAAGAGGATGCAAATTCCCCCCAAATGATTTTTCTTAGTTTTCCAAATTATTACAAATCAAATTGAATTAATTTAATACAATTCCTTAAATTCAGGTTTTTCGCTCTGGTTCCAAGCATACGATCATCATCAGTTCCTCGCATTAGTGCATCATTTCTTATTTAGAGTCCAGTTGACGTCGTTCACTTGCTGTTAGACATTCTTCCAGCTGGCCGCTTTCCCCACCTTACAAACAGCACCTCTGTTACATCTTTAAAATAAGTAATCTGTTCCATGTGTGTAATAGTTACACACATAGTTACTTCAAGGAAAGTAATAGTGCCACTGTATTCTGCTCTGGTCAGACCTCACCTGGAGTACTGTGTCCAGTTCTGGGCACCACAGTTCAAGAAGGACACTGACAAACTAGAACGTGTACAGAGGAGGGCAACCAAAATGGTCAAAGGCCTGGAAACGATGCCTTATGAGGAACGGCTAAGGGAGCTGGGCATGTTTAGCCTGGAGAAGAGGAGGTTAAGGGGTGATATGATAGCCATGTTCAAATATATAAAAGGATGTCACATAGAGGAGGGAGAAAGGTTGTTTTCTGCTGCTCCAGACAAGCGGACACGGAGCAATGGATCCAAACTACAAGAAAGAAGATTCCACCTAAACATTAGGAAGAACTTCCTGACAGTAAGAGCTGTTCGACAGTGGAATTTGCTGCCAAGGAGTGTGGTGGAGTCTCCTTCTTTGGAGGTCTTTAAGCAGAGGCTTGACAACCATATGTCAGGAGTGCTCTGATGGTGTTTCCTGCTTGGCAGGGGGTTGGACTCGATGGCCCTTGGGGTCTCTTCCAACTCTATGATTCTATGATTCTATTCTAAGTCCTTCATATATGTTGTTGTTGTTCCAGACCTGGTGTACTGGGAGAGTTCATTACTATCTTCCATTATTCAGTTCTTTGCAGTGTTTATCTGGATGGGACAAGGTTACATTCCATTCCTTCCACTGTTTACAGACTAGCGTATGAGCTGCAGCCATAAATAACTCACAGAGTGCATCTCCAGTCTCTGCCATAAAAATTCCACTCTGGAGTTCTTCCTCGGCACACATTTAGAAACAAGATTTTTTCCTCAAATTCAGCCTCTTTGCCAGATCTGTTCGGCAGCAGTTCATTCTTTTTTCACTGCATTGCTCCATCAGTGCTCCTGGTCCAGTCCAGGAATAATTTTAAATAAAGTCCATTCAGCCTCGGTTGAGGGGGGAGGGCATTGTAAAGACTTGTTAAGTTCCTTACTGAGCATAAATCAAAAGCCTCCCCCCCTTTTCCGAAGTAACAAACAGAATAGCATAACGGTGGCTGCACACGTCTCTTTCATTTTGCAGGGGAGGACAAGAAGAAAAGAGACAATTTGAAACCCATAAGAAAGCACAAAGCCCCTTGTCCTCCCCTTCCTTTCCTGGCTCTTGTCAGGATTCTCAAGCTTCAGAGGGAAAAGATTCAGATGCCTTCAAAGAGCCAAGCCCAGTCCTTTCGGCAGCTGACTGATTGCAGCCCATTAACATATATCGGTCCAGGAGCGCCTCTTGATTCATGCCAATTGTCCGAATTATGGAGGAACAAGTCAAAACCAATGCTGGGGACGGAGGTTCGTCCGTGGCAGGGACACGCTCCCAAGTCGCGCCCGCTCTGCCTTTCAAGTAGGCAGACCCGGGCTTGAGCGGGGCAACGGGGTGCAGGGAGTGTGGGATGTAAAACTGCAGTCAAGCACAACATTCCTACAGTGGACATGTTAGGGGATGTTTTGTCCCACTCTGGAGAAGACTTTCAGTTTCCTCCTGAGCTGGGACAGACTTGAAGAGGACGCGGCCTGTTGTACTAGCACGGAGGAGCCCACGGCCTCCATGTTCGGATCAGTGTGTCTTCTCCATGTTGGATGTTGCTGTGTGTTTGGCGAAGAGACTCCTTAGTCACAGTCACTCAGGACTCACTTCTTTATGGAATAGTTCTGGTTCTTATGTAACCTAAGCCTACCTTCAGGGATATGCCTGTGAACCTGAATGAATCTGTCAGTAAACTACTTTTATATTAACATTAGTCACATTCATGTGTTTATTCTTTTTAAGAGGGAGTAGAAGGGTGGCGCTGTGGGTTAAACCACGGAGCCTAGGGCTTGCCAATCAGAAGATTGGCGGTTCAAATCCCTGCGATGGGGTGAGCTCCCGTTGCTCAGTCCCTGCTCCTGCCAACCTAGCAGTTCGAAAGCACGTCAAAGTGCAAGTAGATAAATAGGTACCACTCTGGTGGGAAGGTAAACGGCGTTTCCGTGCGCTGCTCTGGTTCGCCAGAAGCGGCTTAGTCCTGCTGGCCATATGAACCGGAAGCTGTACGCCGGCTCCCTCAGCCAGTGAAGCGAGATGAGCGCCGCAACCCCAGAGTCGGTCGACTCCTCAGCTCGGGAGCAAGGTGGCACACTGGGGCCACCTTCCCACAAATGCTGCTGGGGGGTTTTGAACTCTGAAGTGGAGGCAGCAGCCCTTGCCCTCATCTGGAGACCTTTCAGGTTTCCTGGGCAAAGCGAAGGACGAGGTTCGGGCTCTCCTTCGAGCTTTCATAAGCCCAACTTGGGATGGTCCTCGGACGGAGGCGTGCGGCAAACCCAGGAGCCACCTCCAGGGCTGGTGGGTATCCAACGCTGCTGCTTTTAGTTGATGCAATGCTTGCCTTGCCCAGGGCACTGGCAACCCGTGCTATGCCACTGCTCGGGGGAGCCCGTCTAGGCCAGCCTCCTGCTCTCACAGTGGCCACCCAGATGCCCAATGGGAAAACCACAAAAGCAGGACCTGAGCACATGACCAGCTCTCCTGCCCTGCTGTTTCCAGAAGGTGGCATCCAGAAGTTTTGCTGCCTCTGACTGTGGTGGCAGAGCAGAGCCAGCCTGGCTAGCAGCCCTCAATAGCCCCCTCCATAATAATAATAATAATAATAATAATAATAATAATAATACATTTTATTTATAACCTGCCCAGAGCTGGGCTCAGGGTGGCTAACACCAATAAAATCACAGTTAAAACATAATAGGGGAAAAAGAGAGAGGAGGAAGAAAAAACCCCAATTTAAAATACAGGTTAAAATACAATTTAAAATGCAGCCTCATTTAAAAAGTACCCTATAGATCAAGACCATAAGGGGAGGGAAACATAAGGGTCAGACTGAGTCCAAACCAAAGGCCAGGCGGAACAGCTCTGTCTTGCAGGCCCTGCGGAAAGATGTCAAGTCCTGCAGGGCCCTGGTCTCTTGGGACAGAGCGTTCCACCAAGTCGGGGCCAGTGCTGAGAAGGCCCTGGCCCTAGTTGAGACCAATCTGACCACCTTGCGACCTGGGACCTCCAAAGTGTTGTCATTTGTGGACGTTAAGGTCCTCCGTGGGGCATACCAGGAGAGGTGGTCCGTGGGTACGTGGGTCCCATGAATTGGCCCAGTCCTATTTTAAAGCCATCTGAGCTGGTGGCCACCGCTGCTTCCAGTGGAAGGGAGTTCCACAGTCTGCACTGCATGAAGGGTTTTGTTTCATCTGCCCTGAATCCTCCAAGATCCAGCTTCGTTCAACGTCTGCAGGTTCCACTGTTATGGCAAGAGGTGCCAGGCAAAGTTTTGTAATTCCACTCTACCCCCCCTTCCCCCACCAGCTGGGAGGCCTGAGCCATGGGGCCTCCCTCCCCACCCCACCCCTCTTCAACTTCCCCCTTTCCTCCCCCTGGGCTCAAGTCCAGTTGCACCATTGCCTCGGAGGAAGGAAGTAGGCTGGTTCTGTGGCAGTGAGCCAGGCGACGGGTTGGGGGGCACCTCGACTGCTCCCTCCTTGCCGCCCCCCCCCCCGGCTCTTTGCTTGCGTCACTGCAAAGGAGGAAGCAGAAGCATCATCTGTAGCATTGCAAATGCTTAAGGAAAGCCCCATCGCCATTGTGAGGATGGAGTATGGGGGGAGATGCCAGGGAGAAGCTGATGGGCATTTTGATGGCATCAGCAAGCTTGGCAAGGGGTCTTGACAACAATATCTGGGGGGTATGGAGGGGGGGGTGCGGGTTGGCTCATTGTGGCAGGATCAGGCCAAAGAGGGATTCTTGAGCTGTGGTTCTGGCATTGCAGGGGGCTGGACTAGATGGCCTTTGGGGTTCCCTTCCAGCTGTGCCATTCTGTGTCCCTGAATCCCCTTCTCGCCTCACAGGGGGTCTGGCAGGTGCCTGCTTTTTGCAAGAAGGGGAGATCTCTTTCTTGATTGAAAGCGCTTCTGAGAATCTAATCTTTTCCCTGCAGGGCAGAAATAAACACAGCCTAAGCAAAGGCACTGGGGGTTAGGACTTGCCGATCAGAAGGTCGGCGGTTTGAATCCCCGCAATGACGGGGTGAGCTCCCGTTGCTCAGTCTCTGCTCCTGCCAACCTAGCAGTTTGAAAGCATGTCAAAGTGCAAGTAGATAAATAGGTACCGCTCCAGCGAGAAGGTAAACGGCGTTTTCGTGCGCTGCTCTGGTTCGCCAGAAGCGGCTTAGTCCTGCTGGCCACATGACCCGGAAGCTGTACACTGGCTCCCTCGGCCAGTAAAGCGAGATGAGCGCCGCAACCCCAGAGTCGGCTAAGACTGGACTAACGGTCAGGGGTCCCTTTACCTTTTAAACGAAAAATGAAGCAAGAAGCCCAAGAAGAGGAAGAAAAATGAAATATTCGGTTTCCAATGAAGCAACATTAGTCGCGAAAATCCATATGCTCACACGCGGAGACCCAGGCAAAGGGGGCACCTTCACTGGGCAACAACATCAGTCAGTGTTGTGGTATAAGAGCCAGCTCTGCAGGGAACCACAGAACGGGAGTGTCGAAAGGGACCCCCAGCGGTCATCTAGCTGAACCCCCTTGCCGTGCAGGAATCTCAGCGAAACCATTCCAGGCAGGTGGCCCTCCGTCCTCTGCTTAAACATCTCCAATGAGGATGTCCTTGGCCAAGGAGGCAGGAGCCCGCCTGGTGGGGCAGCCTTGCCCCCAGTCCCAGGAAGGTGGGGGCCTCATCCATTGCTGGGCTGGGGGGCTCAGAGGCCTCCCAGATTTTCAGGCGAGCAACACCCCACTTCCTCCTCCTCCTCCTCCACTGCCTGTCTGGCAATAGGCAACAGGACTTCCCTGTCAGATGGGCTCTGCTGTTGCTCAACCTGCCATGCAAATCTCCAGCGCTTGAGGGGAAAGAGGACTCTCTGGATTCGGCCGTGTGTGGCTCCTCCGACTGCAGCTGGGCTTCCAGGGGGGTCTTGATCCTGCTCCCTGAAGCCACCAGAGAAACACACCCCCCAGCAAAGGATATGATCCGCCAGGGGCTGCTGCTGCTCCTGCTGCTCCTGGGTGGAGGTGAGTGAAAGGGCGAGGCAGCGGCAGGGAGGGAGGAAGGAAGGAAGCTCGGGGGGGGGGGACGGATGGGACAGAAGGGGAGGCCTCCTGGATCAGGCCAAAGCGGCCCACCTAATCCAGAATCCTGTTCTCACGGTGGCTGAAGAAAGCAGGTGTAATAAACAAAAATCTGCCCTTATGGAGGACACAAGAGCCCTTCTAGAGTCCTTTGTAGGTTCACCATCGGTCGGAGGAAAGAACAGAGGCCAGCCAGAGAATATTGAGAAGCAAAGCAGCTGAAAAGCCTGATCTTTATTGATCTGTTGCAACAGGGTGCTCCCCTCACACGCAGAAGAAGGAGGAGGACCCCGAAGAAAGGTGTGCCCGCCCTTATATAGACATTTTAAATTGCCCACCCTGGAGTCCAAGACCACCCCCAGACACATCATACATACATCACAGAAAAGGTGGTCTACAACAGAAATCTGAGTGCGTCGTTTACCTCCTGTCTGGCAGGTTACCTGTTGAATGGTCACTTGATTGGATACCCTGGGGAGCCTGGCCAGTCTTTCTTAATGACAAATACTTAGTTCCTGGGCCAGGTCACAGGCTCACACCCTATTCATGCACAGATAAAACCTTAAGACAGGATTTGTGAAGGAAAAGACAATGGGGAGGCTTTCCATTTGACTTTGACTTTGCAGAGAAAACATTTGGTCAGTTTGAGAGTCAAAATGGTTCCAGGCCTGTTTTCCTGTGCTGCTTCAGGCATGTGGTTTATATATTTATCTACATGTTTGCTTGGTACATTTTATGAACATTTATTATATAAATAAGTCCTTAATTTTTTTATTTCACAGGATTAGAGCAGGAGAGTGACCCTCCCCTCCTGTGGCCCCCAGCCCCAAAGCTGGCTTCTTGGGAGGGAGTCTCAAGTCCTAGTCCAAATCTTGCTGCTCTTCCAATTCCCATCATCATCATCATCATCCCTGACCATTGGCCATGCTGGCTCTTAGGAAAGCAGGGCGCTCCCCTAGACCGAGTCTAGACCTTTGAGGTCCATCCAGTCCTTCTTCACGCAGCACATACCATATTTTTCGCTCCATAAGACGCACCTGACCATAAGACGCACCTAGTTTTTAGAGGAGGAAAACAAGGGAAAAAATATTCTGAACGAAACAGTGGATTTATGATTTTTGTGGTTCATGCTGTGGCCAGAGACATGTGATCTGATGGTGAATTTGGGGTAGCCCAATGCAAAAATCCTGAGGATGCATGTGGATCCGTGCTTTGTAACCACGTTTTTGTGCCATTGCGGCCCCACGAAACAGTGGATGCGTGGTTTTTTTGGTGCAGGCTGTAGCCATGGACATGCTATGTGATCTGATGGTGAATTTGGAGTGACCCAATGCAAAAATCCTGAGGATCCATGGGCTTTTACCTCCCCCTCCCAGGCAGCCTCCTTTATAGCTAGCCTCCCTTATCTCTCTCCCGATCGCTTGCCGATCAGCTGCTTCCTTTCAACACCCCCTTCCCTCTTGCTTGCCTTAGTGTCTTTTCCTTAGCTGGAGCAGTTTTTTGCTCCTCCTTTTCTTCTCATTTCTCTCCTCATTGCTTTAGTCTTCCTGTTTCCCCCTTTGCAAGTTTCCTGTCTTTACTTCCCCCCTCCCAGGCAGCCTCCTTTATCGCTAGAGTCCCTTATCTCCCTCCCAATTAGCAAATGATCAGCAGCTTTGTTTTAACACCCACTTCCCTCTTTTTTAAAAAAGAAGCATGTTCTGCTTTTCTCCCCTGGGCAATTCGGCTCCAGAGACACGCATTTGCTCCATAAGACGCATAGACATTTTCCCTTACTTTTTAGGAAGAAAAAAGTGCGTCTTAGGGAGCGAAAAAGACGGGTAGTTAGGCTGTGGAACTCCCTCCCACCGGAGGCAGGAATGGCCACTGACTTGGATGGCTTCAAAGGAGGACGAGACGTATCCATGGCCCTGGTCTGCCTCCATTTGTCAGAGACAGCGATGCTTCTGAATGCCAGTTGGTGGAAACTGCAGGAGGGGAGAGAGGATCTTGTGTTTGATTCCTGATTGTGGGTTTCTTATTGGGGCATCTGCTTGGTCCCCGTGAGGACAGGAGGCTGGACCACATGGGCCCCTGGTCTGAGCCTGCAGGGCTCTTGGTATATGCTCTTGAATGATAAATCAGTCCCCTGATTTGCCTTCACAGGACACTTTCGGTTGTGTCCCTCAGAGCCGCCCCCGCTGACATGTGATGCCATTTCCTTCTCCCTGAAACCACCAAGAGCTTTTGCTACTTCCTTTCCAAAGCAGAAACCCGCAAACTTCTGCCTTTTTGGGTCTGGGAAAGAGGAGACAGAGATATTGGCCATCTCCCCAGATCTCTCCATGGAAGAGGGAGCAGCCTTGTTTTCTCCTGCTCCTGGAGGGCAGGACTCGAACCCGTGGCTTCACCTCTTGAATTATTGTTATTCTTATTTACGTGCAACAGGGAGTACAGACTCATCCAAAACGCCACATGGGGCGGCAGCTGGCGAGAGCAATGGGGCCTTTCAGAGATGCAAGCAATTGGAATCCGACCCTTCGAGGTGGAACAGATTTGTTAAAGGTAAAACAGCCTATATTGCCTGTTTTGTGATTTTAAATCTCTGCTGTGGCTCTATTACCAAAAGTAAAGGTAAAGGGACCCCTGACCATTAGGTCCAGTCGTAGCTGACTCTGGGGTTGCGGCCCTCATCTCGCTTTACTGGCCGAGGGAGCCGGCGTACAGCTTCCGGGTCATGTGGCCAGCAGGACTAAGCCGCTTATGGCGAACCAGAGCAGTGCACGGAAACGCCGTTTACCTTCCCGCCGGAGCGGTACCTATTGATCTACTTGCACTTTGTGCTTTTGAACTGCTGGGTTGGCAGGAGCAGGGACCCAGCAACGGGAGCTCACCCCGTCGCGGGGATTCAAACCACCAGCCTTCTGATTGGCAAGTCCTAGGCTCTGTGGTTTAACCCACAGCGCCACCCACGTCCCTAGAAACACAAAGGTGGATGGCTAACTCCACAAGTTCTGAGCTCATGGCATCTAGCTCAAACATCCTTACTGGGATGTTCACATGGTGAAAAGAAGAGAGAGAAAGAACCAAGAGTTTGATAACTCTTCCTCCCAAGTTGAGGGCATGTGACCAACTAACCTGTCAGGATAGCTTACTCTATGATCTTAACCTCTTCATGCAGTAGAGTTAAAAATGGATTAAAGACTTTCTGATAGATTGGACACAAACAGTGAGGGTTGGACATGTAACATCTAATTCCTTAAAAATCAGCACTGGCACCCCACAGGGATGTGTGCTAAGTCCCTACCTGTATTCATTGTATACATACGATCATCATCTGAGCTGTCTACTGCAATTATTAAGTTTGCAGATGACACCACCATAATGGGTTTATTAACAGGTGGAGACGAATCAGCGTATAGTGCGGAGATCCAAAAAATATCTCCATGGTGCCTAGGGAACAACTTGCACCTTAATACCAGCAAGACAAAGGAGATGGTGTTGGACTTTTGGAGGGAGAGAGGAGGACTAGCCCCGCTCTGTGGAGAGAGTCTCTTCCTTTAAAGTCCTCGGAGTTTATCTCAGTGAAGACCTTACTGGGAAAATCAATACAACCCAGGTGGTTAATCACGGTGTGGGACGCTGGTTTGACATCAGCTGATAGGAAGTGCCTACAGAGGGTGGTGAATACAGCACAAGATATTATGGGCTGTTCCGTGAATCCGCTGGATGAAATAGCAGAAGAAGAGTGAGGGAAATTCTCAGGGATGATTCACACCCTGGCCGGCACTTTCTTGATCTCCTGCTCTCAGGCAGAAGATATAGAAGCAGGATTAGTCGCGCCAACAGGGTAAAGAACAGCTTCTATCCTGGGCTGTTAGGCTGCTGAATGAAAAGATAACAACAGGGCAACTGACTTTCGGGTTTGGTGGGTGTCCGTCAGTAAACGAGGGGAATTAAGACTAAGAGAGCTCAGTGGGGGGTGCTCATGTAATCTCACTGTATACAAGTTGTACAAGTGTCAATCAAGTATTTCAATTTCAATTAATCAGGTTGGTTATATAAGGCTGGATTTATCCCGCAAAAACTCCTTGAGAAGGAACATAGGAAAACCCCGGACAATAGGGGAGAGCAAAACTTTCTCCTACTCTTATTCTCCAGTGTTTTAAGATAGACTAGCTCTGCTCATGGAGACTCCCTTTAGGAACCATAAGAAGCGCCCTGCAGCAGCTGGACCAAGCCAAAGGGGCCCGTCTAGTCCATGATCCCATCCTTGAAAGCACGCCAGTGCAAGTAGATAAATAGGTACCGCTCCGTTGGGAAGGTAAACGGAGTTTCCATGCGCTCTGGTTTCCATTGTGGTGTTCCGTTGAGCCCAAAGCAGTTTCCTAACCCGGAAAGCTGTTTGTGGACAAACGCCGGCTCCCTTGGCCTGAAAGCAGAGATGAGCACTGCAACCCCATACAGTAGTCGCCTTTAACTGGACTTAACCATCCAGGGGTCCTTTACCTTTACCCTTTTTACCATTGTGTTCCTGTACAAATAATGTTTGAAACTATTGCCCTTTTTGAAAGTTGCACTGCCTGTGTTCTCTTGCTGCTGTATGGGAAAACACATGAAAATGACCTTGAAAGACTTTGTAAGTAAACCATTTTTAACTTACCAAACCTGTGGTCTCTTTTTATGCTAAGGGAGGTGGGGAACTTTGGGAAGCGACTTAGAAGGAGATATTTTAAAGGTAAAACAGCCTATATTTGCCTGCTGCCTGTTTTGTGATGTTAAATTTCTGCTGGGACTCTCTCGTCAAAAAGTACTTGCTCCCAAACTTGCATTTATGCCTCCAGATAATTTTACTTTTATTTGTTAACCCCAATACTATGTTTATTTAGTATTTAGTCTTTTCTCCTTTTTCTCCTTTTCTCTCTCTCTGTTCTGCTTCCTTGGCAGATTGTACCACTTGCTTCCAGGAATACCACATCTGGCAACCTTGCCATCTCACGGCCAGGCCAAAGGGGTCCGTCACCCTGCCCTGCACCTTCAACTACACCTGGGAGGCTCGAGAGACGGCCCAGGTGTATTGGCGCTTAGGAAACTTTCACGGAGAGTTCATCTTCAACCACACCCACGACCCCACCCAGAAGTACACCCACCCAAACTACACAGGGCGGGTGTCTCTGGTCGGGGACCTGTCAAAGGGGCGCGATGCATCAATCCAGATCGAGAATTTGCAGGAGTCGGACTCCAATCTATATTTCTGCGGCGTCTCCGTACAGACACTTCACGACGGTGTGAAGAATTGGCGAAACATTGAGGGGACAAACCTCACGGTCACAGGTGAGCTGCCCCACCCTCAGGAGGACCCCTCTGTGCCTGGGTCTCTCTTGGCCCTTTGCCCCACACCTTTCTCTTCAGCACCCCCCTTCTCCCCAGGGCTGGCCCTCTTTTCTGCTTGGTTCAAAGGAGTATGGGGTGGGTGGGTGGCACTGGTGCCTGAGGCAGAGCAGAAAACGGGTCTCCACCCTCCCCCAGCCGAGGGGCCGCAGGGTACCCAAAGGTATTTCAGCACCTGTGGCAGGGAGTTCCGCAAGTGATGTTCCTCCCAGGCTGCAGAAATAGCACAAGAGGTTGAGAGCATAGCCGCCTTCAAAGATCTGAAGGGTTGCCCTGTGGAAAGTGGAGCCAGCCTGCTCCCTGGTGCCGCTCCGGAGGACAGGGCCCGATCCAGGAGTAAACATGAGGCAGAACGTCCTGAGAGTAAGAGCAGTTTGACAGTGGAACAGACTCACTCATGAGCCCTCTCCTTCCTTGGAGGTTTTAAATTTATTTTATTCTAAAATGTTTCTTTATTATTTCTTTTGGTAGTCCACTGGCAAACTGTTCTGCTTTGCACCCATAGAAATGACCTTTTTATACTGCGGGGAAGGAAGGCCCAAGACATAGTCTGTCATTTGGTAGCTACGACTCTTAAGTATTTTCCCTTCTTGAGTCTGGTCTGTGACTTCTATTGGGATGTAAATACCTTCTTCAACTCCCTCTTGTCTATCCAGAGAAGGTAAATCGGTAGTACCCATTCTCCATATGACTCCCCACACTTCATCGCCAGGACTATGGATTATAGTTGCTGCACTTCCACCAAAATGAGAGCCAAAAGCAAGTTTGTAATCCAGTAGCTGTGCCTGGGTGAGAAAAACCGCAGGCGGGTCTCTTAACATTATCCTCTCCCACAACTAGTTACTAAAGGTAAAGGTAAAGGGACCCCTGACCATTAGGTCCAGTCGTGGACGACTCTGGGGTTGCGGCGCTCATCTCGCTTTACTGGCTGAGGGAGCCGGCGTACAGCTTCCGGGTCATGTGGCCAGCAGGACTGAGCCGCTTCTGGAGAACCCGAGCAGCGCACGGAAATGCCGTTTACCATCCCGCCGGAGCGGTACCTATTTATCTACTTGCACTTTGTCGTGCTTTCAAACTGCTAGGTAGGCAGGAGCAGGGACCGAGCAACGGGAGCTCACCCCGTCACGGGATTCAAACCGCCGACCTTCTGATCGGCAAGCCCTAGGCTCTGTGGTTTAACACACAGCGCCACCCGTGTTCCTTAGCCAGTTACTACCGTAGGCAAAATACGGTAAATACACCACCCAATCTGGCTGGTGTACAGTGCTTAAAGGTTTCCATCTGCTAGAAAGGAGCCCTCAGCCCTTCCTTCCTTTGAGGTTTTTAAACTGAAGTCAGATGGGCACACGTCAAAGGGCCTTTGGCTGCGAGTCCTGAATTGCAGCGGGTTGGTCTGGATGACCTTTGGGGGTCCCCTCCAACCGTACGATCCTGTTTCTGCAAGATGTTGCCTCTTCTCGGGGGTCTGCCTCTCTCGGCCTAATGCTGATGCCCAACTCAGGGAGCAGGGAACCGTCTCCACCTGGGGGCTGCTAGGTGTGGGCCCCCCTCCTCAGAAGAAACACCCTTGTGCCTCAGCCCCTGCTTTCTCTCCCCCACAACCAGGTCCTCCCATGACGGCCCCCCCCAACTTCAACCTTGTGGGTCTGGCGACTGGCGGGGCAGCTGCTGCCACTGCTGTTGCTGTGGGTCTGCTGGCGTTTGTCGCCTGGAGAAAAGGTACGGGGGCTGTTTAGGGGGGGGGGGCAGGAAGAGGGCCGTGGCTGTGCCAGGGGCCGGCTCTCCCTCCGACGTGGCCCTCCAGGTGGGGCTTCTTCCCAGTGTGGTGATCGGTCCTGCATCTCACCTGCAGAGGCACCTGGTACCCCAGCCCTGCTGCCCTGTGAGGCTCAGCCTGGGCCAACCACTGCCCCCACCCCGTTCTCCAGGGCTCCCCCCCCCCCAGGAGCTGCTCTCTCTGAAGGCCATTTTCTCCTCTCTGTTCCTCTCCAGGTTGCTGCCCAAAGTGTCCCCAAAGGAGGTGAGTGCCTTTTCTGCCTCCTGCTGGTCATCTTCCTAACTGCTGGGGGGGGGCACTGACAGACGTCGGCCCTAGATTGGCTCTGCCATGGCTGGTGACCTGTGGGCAGGACATCCGACCAGCTCAGCTCACAGCAGAGAGATTGGGTGCCCACCTGTGTTGCAGGAATTTATGTACAGGTTGGAGGGGGGGGGTTGCCCCTCCAGCAGATATCCTGCACCTGCAGCCCACTACCAAAATCAGCACCATCCCTTTTGTGACTTGTCCCCACAAAACACTTCATCACAGTTCTTCCTGCCTATTCAAAGGGCCTTTGCGGCACGATACCAAATGTAAGAATTCACTGATAAATGTTCCTATGTACTGGCTCACTGGGAAAACTTCAGAAATTCATCTAGACCTGTGAGGTCAGCTCCTCAGCAGCCCCTCTGCCTGAGTGATAATCCCTGGCATCCTGATACCTGAGTGCCAGACAGGTAGCCATTCCAGAAATAACAAACCCAGATGAAGACAAAAGGGTGGGATGAACTTGGCTGGGAAACAGGGAAATGTAAAGATCTCTTTTGTTCCACTTGATGGGTGTTTGGTGGAGGGCAAGGAGAACCACGGGGCAGGGTCCAGGATGCTCAGATTCCTGCCACCAGACCTCCCCTTTCATGATGTAACCCTGATGTACTTTGGGGGGGGGGTGTAACATGGGGATGAGCAGCTAATAAAAGTTTGGGTTCTCTTTTGTTTGGGGCTTCCATCTTGTTCCACATTGTGGCAGGTGGGAGTCCTGTCGCGACAGTCTTCAATCAAGACCAAGCCGACTGGCTGCTGTTTTGCTCTGGTATTCCTGGCTGGTGTCCTTGTTTTTTTGTCCAAGGGAGCCCTCAGATTTCTCCGTTAACACCTGTCAGGGATGCTTTGGCTGAGATTCTGTTTTTAAAAACACATTTCCAAAAAAATTAAAAAATTCACATAAACATTCCAATAGATAAATAGATGTTTCTTTTGTTTGGTTGGCTTCCCATCCCATTTTCCCATTGTGTTTTTTTCTTAAAATTTCTCCCCCTTGCTGCACCCTGTCTTCCCTCTCTCATATCATAAGGACAATGCAATAATCTCTCATTCCATCTGTTGCTCAGTTTGAATCCTGCTCACAAATTCATCATTCTATAACATTTCTGTAAATAGACCGAAAAAGGCTTCCATTCATCCACAAAACAATCGTCATTTGGTTCTCTTATTTTAAGCTGTTATGTTTTCTGATTCAACGCTGCCCATCATCCCTTTACCAATTATTCGTTCTTCTTCGGCGGGAATTTCTTTCCATTTTTGTGTATAAGGAATTCTAACTGCCGTAGTTGCAGGCATAAACAACCGTTTTAAGCCTGGTGGTGAAAATCGGCCTTTTTCCTTTTACATCAGTTATTCTTTTGAATTCAATCCTTCTTGCAAGGCACCCCTACAGCCCCAGGGTGCTTTGAGGGGGGGGGCAACTATGTGACCACCCAGGACTTGTCTTGCAGGAGAGCATCGCCCCAGAGCAAGGAGACGCCAGAGGAGAGAAAATACGAGGAGTTTCCCATCGAAGGTGAGCCAGGGGTGGAAAAGCAGATAAAGGGTAAAGGGACCCCTGACCATTAGGTCCAGTCGCGGATGACGCTGGGGTTGTGGCGCTCATCTCGCTTTATTGGCCGAGGGAGCCGGCGTACAGCTTCCAGGTCATGTGGCCAGCAGGACTAAGCCGCTTCTGGCGAACCAGAGCAGCGCACGGAAACGCCGTTTACCTTCCCGCCAGAGCGGTACCTATTTATCTACTTGCACTTTGACGTGCTTTCGAACTGCTAGGTTGGCAGGAGCAGGGACCGAGCAATGGGAGCTCACCCCATCATTGCGGGGATTCAAACCGCCAACCTTCTGATCCGCAAGCCTTAGGCTCTGTGGCCCGATGCAGGTAGCCAGGCTGTTCTGCTGTTCTTGTGGAACCTCCATGCCCAGAGGCAGTCTACCTTGGTTCCTAGGTTCTTAGGGGTATTTGGCCCCTGTGAAGACAGGGTGCAGGGTGGGCCCTTTTGGGCCTGATCCAGAAGGCCCCTCCTCTGCCCAGGGCCTTTCTGAGCTGCTCTGCTGCTGGAGGGAGGAGGAGGAGAAGGGTGATATTCTGTTCCTCTTTCTAACCTGCGTTGTCCCCCCTCCCTCCTCCTGTTCCAGGTCCCAAAGCCCCCCCTCCCGCCTCCCCCCAGCCGCCTCCTCGCGCCCCACCCCCGCTTGCCCCCAAAGACTCCGAGGGCCTCCTGTACGCCGACTTGAACTTGGCCGGAGGCAGGGGCAAGAAGAAGAAGATGCCCGAGGGAGGAAGGGGCGAAGAGAGCACCTATGCCATCCTGCGCCACTGAGAGGGGGCAACGGACGACTGGGGGGGGCATTTCCTTGGCTGCCTCCAGCCCCCTCCTGCCCCCAGCCTCCTCCTCTTCCGCTTCCTTCTCCCTCTCCCAGGTGGGAGCGAGCGACCTCCCTTGCAGGATCGGGGCCCTGAGTGGATGGCCTTCTGGCTGCAAGGGGAACCTGCTGGAGCCGGCCTGCTCTGCAGAGGTGTCGTAAGGAGCCCTGAGACAACCGGGGGGGGGCGTACTGTAAATGCTCCCCCCTCTGCTGCCAGCCCACTGCCCCCGAATAATGCCCGAACGAATTATTGCAATATGCGATCACAGCGGCAAGAGATGCGCAGAGAGGGAAAGACAGCTCCGTCAGTCGAGTGTGAGACCCTTGATCTCCAGGTGGTGGGTTCGAGCCCCAGGTGGGGCGGAAGATTCCGGCACAGTAGGGGGCTGGACTAGATGATCCTCAGGGTCCCTTCCAACGCCGCGATTCGATGACCTATGACTTGTTATTATTACTACTCCCTGTGGAAGAATGGTTGCTGAAATTAAGGGATTTGGCAGAGATGGACAAGTTGACTTTTTGAATTAGAAAAAAATTAAATTGTTGCGTTTATGAATGATTGGAAGCCCCTTACGGACTTCCTGTGCGAAAAAGGAGAACGACGGGTTTGACGACTGAAAAGTTTGGTTTATGGAAAGTAGGAAATTTGCACGTTGTTATGGCGTAAGAGGTCTGCAGTTTTTAAAGCTGATGGTTATAATAAGGTTACCAGACGTCCCCTTTTCCCGGGGACAGTCCCCGGATTTACAAATCAGCCCCCATACAAAATCCAGTGAAGTTGAAAAGTGTCCCCGGATTCATTGAAAAAAATCTTGTAACCTTAATCTGGTAACCTTAAGTCTTTGCCTTTCCTTTATTTTCTCTCTTTTTGTTGTTGTAAGAAAAAGTGCTTGCTATTAGATGTTGATTTCTGTATGTTGTTTTTTTCTTCCGTTTTTCAAACTTTAATAATAATAATAAACAGCTTCGGAAATAATAATAAATAATTCCAGTTGGTGGAAATCAGCAGTGAGGAGACTTGTTGTCCTTGCTGCTGCTCTCAGGTCCTTCTCCTGTGAGTGCAGGATGAGGCCCTGGGGGCCTGAGGCCAACAGAGAGCAGGGTCTCCAACCTCTCCAGGGAAAAGGGAGATTTTGGGGGCCAAAACACCAACCCTGTGCACCTTTCTACTTGCATAATAATAAAGTCCCAACGGTTCGTGTGTCTCCATTCCAAATATTTGCAGAGGTGAGGACTGACCCAATAGGGTGGCATTATGGGATGGACCAGTGGAGGGGCTGCAGGGGATTCCTGAATTCTGGGGCACCTGCCTGGCCACTGGGGGAGAGGCAGGGGGCATCTTGGGCCTGATCCTGCTGCTGCTCTCTTCCTACATTCAAGACACCACACCTCCCTCTGGGGCAGAGGCAAGTGGGGACACAGGTTGGCTGGTAGGGGGCGTCCTGTGAAATCATGGCAAAGGAGTGCCCCTGAGCATGTGCAAAGTGATTCCCTGGAGGCTGTGCCTGGGGTGGCCTCCTTTTTCGGTCTCTGTCCCCTTTAACTTGCTGGTTTCTAAAAGAGGCGGGAGGGCCAGGCCACCTGCGAGGGATTCGTCAGCTGCATTGCGGTGGGGCTGGACTAGATGGCCTTTGGGGGTCCCTTCCAGCCCCACAATTCTGGGGTTCCTTAGGCCCCTGAGTAAAAGCGGCGTTTCAGCTTCCGAGCCCGCCCAGGCTCGCCCTTCCTTGCCGCAACCCGGCCCGAAACAGCCTGTCCGCCTCCTCCCTGCGCTTTTACAGGCGCAAATCCAACCGGCGCAGCTCTTGCCCGGTGGGATGACGGCCTGCCAGGTGAAGCCTGCCCCCATTTGGGAGGCGGGCGAGGCCGCTGCCCGTCCAATGGGAGCCCGGGGGGCGAGGCGGGGCGGGACTCTGCCCCTGATAAGCCTCCTCTCCGGCGCCGGCGGCGTTTTCTGTCTCCGGTCTCTGCCCCGCGGCGCTCGCGATGCTGGTCCAGTTCGCCCCGCTGCGCCTGCCGCTGCGCCGCCGCCTCCAAACCGCCGCGGTGCTGCAGTGGGTCTTTTCCTTCCTGGCGCTGGGTGAGGGCTCTGGAAAGGGGTGGGGGGCTCCTCCTATGGGGCAGTAACCCGGGGCGCTGCTGCCCTGGGGGGCGCGTTGGGAAGGGGCTGGTTTCGGGGGGCGCTGCCCGCAGGTGGCGAAGAGGCAGGTATTCATTTCGGGGCGGGGGGAGAAGAGACTCCTGTGCTCATTTCAGGGGGGCTGCAGGATTTTCGCTTTTTGGGAGGCTGTGCAATCCCGGGGATTCTTTAACAAAAAAGTCGAGGCGGGGAGAGTTTGGCGCCTCTCAAGGAGTTTGTGGGCTGCCTTGCTTGGCAGAACGTGCGTTGCCTCGGGGGGGGGGTCCCCTCCTCCTAGCTCCCCACTAGGAAAGGGGGCGACTCTGCCAGCTTGGTTGAAAGCAGGGGGCAGAATCCGCCCCGCTAAGAGTTCGTCGATTTGGAGGAAGCAGGGAATGAGCTTTGGGTCGGCTGCGCAGGTGGGTGGGAGGCTGGGAAACGGGGGGGGGGGGGCTTGGAGAGGGGTCTCTTCTGCAGCATCCCATCAGCGTCTGCTCCAGAGCCACGGCCACAGCAGAGTGCCTCTGAGCATGTGCAGAGAGAGGTCCCTTTTGCTGGCTTCTGAGTAGGCATTCATGCCACTTTCCTGTTTTGTATAGGTTGTTTAGCTTTGCATACTGACCTTCATCTGGGGGCGGTTTGCAACTTTAAAATGCAGCTTAAAAAAAAGCGCAAAATAAATAATAAACAAGAGCAAATACAAAGAAATACAGATTTCAAAAGGGGTTAACCAGCCAGAGGCAGAGGCTGAGTCGAGACATGGAGCATGCGCAGAGCGCCTTTCCTTTCACAGTGCGGGGCAGCCCAGCCAGATGGGTGGGGTATGAATAATAAAATTATCATCATCATGTTCAAGAGAAACATTTTAATGTATTGTGAAGGAGCAAGCTGAGCCTCCCTTGAACGGGACCCCAAGGGGTCATCCAGCCCAACCCCCTTCGAGGCAGGAATCGGCTGCGGTGGAGCAGAGGCTGGTCCCTTTCCCAGCAGCCAACCTCTCGGAGGGGCTTGTGGTGTGGGATTTGCAGGCATTGTATGTGTGTTGGTTTTCCTGGGTGGGGCGAACACTGAGGACTAGCCTCTTGAGGGCACCTCACCTAACCCAGGCCTGCCTCTCTCCCCAGCGCAATGCTGCCTGGTCTTGTTCCTCGTCTTGCTCCTGGGAGACGGCTGGGTGCTGGCTGTCCTCTACGCCGCCTGGCTGTACCTGGACTGGGAGACCCCGGCCAGAGGGGGCCGTCGCTCCAACTGGGTCCGCAACTGGGCTGTGTGGCGCTACTTCCGAGACTACTTCCCCATGACGGTGAGCAGGGCGTGTGTTTGTGTGTGTGTGTCTTTGGGCTGTGAAATCTGAGGGCTCCCTTGGACAAAAAACAAGGACCCCAGCCAGGAAGACCAGAGCCAAACAGCAGCCAGTCGGCTTGGTCTTGATTGAAGTCTGTCGCGACAGGACTCCCACCTGCCACCAGGTGGAACAAGATGGAAGCCCAGAACAAAAGAGAACCCAAACTTAGCTGCTGATCCCCATGTTAAGAGGGACACGGGTGGCACTGTGAGTTAAACCACAGAGCCTAGGGCTTGCCGATCAGAAGGTTGGTGGTTCAAATCCCCGTGACGGGGTGAGCTCCCGTTGCTCAGTCCCTGCTCCTGCCAACCTAGCAGTTCGAAAGCATGTCAAGTGCAAGTAGATAAATAGGGACCACTCCGGCGGGAAGGTAAACGGCGTTTCTGTGCGCTGCTCTGGTTCGCCAGAAGCGGCTTAGTCATGCTGGCCACATGACCTGGAAGCTGTACGCCGGCTCCCTTGGCCAATAAAGCGAGATGAGCGCCACAACCCCAGAGTTGTCCCTGACTGGACCTAATGGTCAGGGGTCCCTTTACCTTTAATCCCCATGTTACACCCCCCCCCAAACTACATCATGGTTACATCATGAAAGGGGAGGTCTGGTGGCAGGAATCTGAGCATCCTGGACCCTGCCCCATGGTTCCCCTTGCCCTCCACCAAACACCCATTAAGTGTAAGAAAAGAGATATTCACATTTCCCTGTTTCCCAGCCAAGTTCATCCCACCCTTTTGTCTTCATCTGGGTTTGTTATTCCTGGAATGGCTACCTGTCTGGCACTCAGGTATCAGGATGCCAGGGATTATCACTCAGGCAGAGGGGCTGCTGAGTAGCTGAGCTCACCTGTCTATAGGAATTTCTGAAGTTTTCCCTGTGAGCCAGTACAGAGATCCATTGATCAGTGAATTCTTACATTTGGTATCGTGCAGCAAAGGCCCTTTGAATAGATGGGAAGAAACTGTGACCAAGTGTTTTGTGGGGACAAATCACAAAAGTGATTGTGCTGATTTTGGTAGTGGGCTGCATGTGCATGATATCTGCTGGAGGGGCAACCCCCCCCCCACCTATGCATAAATTCCTGCAACAGGGCCTGGCGTGGCCTGTGCCCTCCTTGGCAGGGTGGCGTGCAGAGAGTTGCAGCCCGGCTGGTGCCAGACGTCTTGCCCTACTTTCCTTTGGAGGCCAAGGGGTCTTGGCGTCTGGGCAGCCCAGGACCTCCAGACACACCGCCCAGGCCTGTGCACTTCCATGCTGCAAACCCAGCGGTTAGACTTCGCCCCAGGAGACAGAGAGATGCCAAAGGGGCAGGAAGGGGGACCCTCAAGGGACATCTAGCCCAACCCGCTTGCATTGCAGGAATTGCAGCTAACGAATCCCTGATCCGGATGGCCAACCAACCTCTGTTAAAAACCCTCTGCGGAAGGGGAGCCCACTGCCTTCTGGGTCAGTTGAATGCCTCTTGCAGACAGAAAGTTGTTATCTGTAAAGTCAAATAAGAGATATGTGTAAGAAATTGAGAATTAATTGGTTAAAGTGATGAAAATCTAATATGCAGAGAGATATAATCTATATATCCTTCTGGCTTCTCCACGTCCTCCTTTGGCCGAGGTCCACCCCACTGCCCGCCTCCCCATGCCCTCGCCGGACTTCCCTCTCTGCCCCACTTGACCTGGGCACAAATTCCACCTCTGTTTGAACAGCAGGAGCAAACATTCAGGAAAAGCCACATTCCTTCTGTCCTGTGGAATAGAGAGGACTTCCCTGGAGCCCTTCGCAGACCCATAAAAGCTCTGCAGCCCCGTGGAAGGGGGGGGCAGTGTCTGCCCCATATTGGAGAGGTGTGTGGGAGGCAGAGGCTGCAATGGCAAGGCTGAGCTGAGACACGGAGCATGCGCAGAGTGCCTTTCCTTCCACAGTGTGGGGCCGGCGCTGCTGCAGGTGCCTCATAATAACCTCTTTGCATTTGTAAGGAAACCCTGGAACTCCCTGCCTGTTGATATCCGTCAGGCGCTTTTGCAGGGCTCTTTTTGCTGAGAACATTTCTGCTTAGAGCCAGACCTTCAGGATAGGTCAGATACTTAGACCGTGGTGCTGATAACGCCAAGGTTGCAGGTTCGATCCCTGTGTGGCATAGCTGCCTATTCCTGGGGTTGGACTAGATGATCCTTGGGTTCCCTTCCAACTGTTATTCCAAGGCCCGTCCAGATGTTTAGAAAGCCGATGTCTTAATCGGTTTTTAGTTGATTGCTGGCTTTATTCTTCAGTTGTTCTGAAGAGTTGCTTTTACCAATACTTTTATTGACTGTCTCTCCTCAGTTTAGTTGGCCTTGGTGAAGATTTGACGTTTTCATCCCCAAAAAGTTTTTGATTTGAGTTTCTACTGAAATGAGGCTGCATTTTAACGTTGTGTTTTAATCTTGTTTTTATGTTGTATTTTAATCAATTGCTTTTTTATACCTGGTGTTAGCTGCCCTGAGCCCAGTCTTGGCTGGGGAGGGTGGGGTATAAATAAAACTTATTATTGTATTATTATTATTATTATTATTATTATCCAATTGCTCTCAGGTTTTTTTTTGTGTGTGCAATATATAAAACCCCACGGAGTGCTGCAGGTTTCCATGGGAACCAGAAAGTGGCTTTGAGCTGCAGAATTGTAGGGTTGCGTGGGACCCCCAAAGGTCATCCAGCCCAGCCCTCTGCAGTGCAGGGGTCCAGTGACAACATCTGGGGGAAACACCCATATCCCTCTAGGGTAATTTATTGCGGGGGTCACCAAATAGCCCTCTCCCCCTACCACCTTCGGGTGCCCTCCCCTCCCCAAAAAGTGAGGTGTGTGTGTGTGAGGAATCTCCCCTGCCTGGCTTCATTCAGTCCCCCTTGCGCTGCCAGCCCCCCATGTTTCCGGCTGCTTCCTCACCCTGCCCCCCTTTTTCTCCCCCCGCCCCACGGCAGCTGGTGAAGACGGTGGATCTGGACCCCTCGCGCAACTACCTCTTCGGCTTCCACCCCCACGGAGTGCTGGTGGCTGGCGCCTTCGGGAACTTCTGCACGGAGGGCACCGGCTTCTCGACCCTCTTCCCGGGACTCACCCCACACCTACTGATGCTGCCCTTCTGGTTCAAGGTGCCCTTCTTCCGAGACTACATCATGAGCGGCGGTGAGAGGCTTGGGGGACCCGGGCAGGGGGCTGCCGGGCTTGGGTGGGACTGTGGAACTCCCTGCCACAGGAGACGGGGATGGCTACCAAGTTCGTTGTCTTTAGAATTGTAGAGTTGGAAGGGGAGCTCTTTCTCTCTCTCTTTCCCCGCAGGGCTGGTTTCCTCGGACAAGAGCAGCGCCGCCTACCTCCTTGGCCACGAAGGCGGGGGCCAGGTGGCCGTGATCGCTGTTGGGGGGCCTCCCGAGTCGCTTGACGCCCGACCCGGAGCTCTGACCCTCCAGCTTCGCAACCGCAAGGGCTTCATCAAGATGGCGCTGCAGCACGGGTGAGTTTGGGGGTGCAAGGGACCTCTGTTGTTGCTCCTCATGACTTGTCCGTAGCGAAATCCCCTGCCCTGATCAAGCCGGGCTCTTTTTAAATATAATTTTATTAAGGCTTTTCAACATGCAATTACCGTATTTTTTGCTCTATAAGACGCACCAGACCACAAGACGCACCTAGTTTTTGGAGGAGGAAAACAAGAAAAAAAAATATTCTGAATCTCAGAAGCCAGAACAGCAAGAGGGATCGCTGCGCAGTGAAAGCAGCAATCCCTCTTGCTGTTCTGGCTTCTGGGATAGCTGCGCAGCCTGCATTCGCTCCATAAGACGCACACACATTTCCCCTTATTTTTAGGAGGGAAAAAGTGAGTCTTATAGAGCAAAAAATATGGTAAACAAAACAAAACTACAGAAGCAAAACAAAGATATTGGAAAGAGAACGAAGAGGAAAGCAAGAGGAAAGAGAGATAGGAATAATAGCAGGAGAGAGGGAGGGAGAATAATAATATAATAATTTATTATTTATACCCCGCCCATCTGGGAAGTGAGGAGGGGGAGAAGTATTTGATCCCCTGCTAAATTTGCCCGTTTGCCCTCTGACGAAGAAATGACCCGTCCATCATTTTAATGGTAGGTTTATTGTAGCTGTAAGAGACAGAAAAACAACGGGAAAACCCCCAGAAACCCAGAAGACAAAAGTCAGAGATTGATGTGCATTATAATGAGTGAAATAAGTATTTGTGAAGATACCAGGTAGTCCTGACATCTGGCTGGTTGATAGGGGATCAAATAAATAAATAAATAATTATTATTATTATTATTATTATTATTATTATTATTATTATAGCACTGAAATAAGACCCATAGCTGTAACTGATTACGAATTATACCAGCAGGGCTTTTTTTATGGAACCTCCTGTTCCAAGAGCAGTCTATCAGGTTCCTAGATTTCTTAGGGGAATTTGGCCACAGGCTTCTGGACTGGGTGCCCCCCCTTGGCCTGATCCAGCAGCGTCCTTAAGGTGCAGCCTGCCAGCCAGGCCCCCACCCTGCGCCCCATTGCTCATTCTCTCTCTCTCTCTCTCTGCCCCCCATCTCTCCCTCCCTCCCTTCCAGAGCTGCCCTGGTTCCCGTCTTCTCCTTCGGGGAAAACGAGCTCTTCAACCAGGTCTCCAACCCCCAGGGCTCCTTCATCCGGGCAGCGCAGGATCGGCTCCAGAAGGCCATGGGGCTGGCGCTGCCCCTCTTCCACGCCCGGGGGGTCTTCCAGTACAACGTTGGGCTCCTGCCGTTCCGGAGGCCCATCTACACCGTCGGTGGGTAGAGCGCGGGGCAGCGTGGGGGTCTCCCAGGTGGCCTTGACCTGTTTGCCAGCAGAGCGGACTCCCTTGGAAAGTTGACAATCCGCCAGCCTGGGACTCTTTGGCCACCATCTCTGCATGGCCGCGGGTTGGGCTAGATGGCCTCTGGGGTGTCCCACCCAACCCGCGTACCGTTTTTTGCTTCTGCGACCTTGGAAGGCGGTGGGCTCTCCTTGACGGGAGGCTTGAAACCAGGAATTCTTTGGCTGTCACTCCCTGCATTTGAGAGGGTTGGGCTGGATGACCTCCAGGGAACCCCTCCCGACTCTACAATTCTATGCAAAGCCATTTCTGGATGAGGCCGGTGGGGCCTCCCCTTCGAACCACCCAACCTGGGCCTCTTCTGCCTGCCCCACGGCACCTCTCGTCTCTGCCCCACTTTGCTCCTGGACTGATGCAACACATATACACCCCCAACGCTGACTTCTGCACCATCTCTGCCTTTTGCAACCCCCCCTCCCCTCTGGGCCTTCCTGGCAGCAGAGCAGTCGCGTTGGACTTTGGCCTTGGCAGAAGGGGGGGATTTCGGGCTGACTCAGCTTGCTGCAACTCCCGGGGGGGGGGTCTCTCTTTGCAGAAGCCAAAACCCAGACCCTTTGACCCCCCCTCCACCTTTGGCGGGGAAAGGCTAACCCTCCCTCTGCCGCCTTCCTTTCCCAGTCCCTGCCCAGACTTTTTGCTGCAAGCTTCCGTATTTGCAACCGGAATGCTATGGGGGGGGGGGGGGGGGAGGAGCTGGTGCGTTTGTCTTGGGATAGAACTGTAGCATTGGGAGGGTCCCCTAAAGGTCCTCTAGTCCAGCCCCCTTTCACAATGCTGGAGTCGTAGCGAAGGAATCCCTTGCCCCAGCAGCCCCCTAAGCCTGGGGTGTGTATGTGGATTTTATAAAGGGGGGGGGCAGTCAAGCACTTGGCTGTGCAACTAGCATCCTTCATGGCCGAATCCTGGCCTGGCCCACTGAGTCCTGCTCTAACCACTTAGCCAGCAGAGGAGTTTGTTGTGACCCTAAAAGAAGCCGTCAGTGTGTGGGGGGGGGAGGTAACCCCAAGGGATAGAATAACAGAAATGAGTTGCAAGGGACCCCCAGGGGTCATCCAGACCAACCCCCTGCAACCTGGGACAAGACAAGCAGCTGGAATACTTCTTTGTGCCGAGTTCGAGCACTAACACATTCTCTGTCTCCCACCCACAGTGGGGGCCCCGATCCTCGTGCCCAAGACCCCCCACCCGTCATCCGAGGCCATCGACGAGCTGCACAAAACGTACCTGGAGAAGCTCAACCAGCTCTTTGAGGAGAACAAGGCCGCGTACGGCCTCCCCGAAGACAGGCACCTCGAAATCGTGTAGGGCAGGGTGGGGGAGAGAAAGCCACGGACACCCCCCCACCCCGAAAGAAATCCCCTGTGGGGAGCTTATTTCCTGGACTGCATGAAGGGGTTTCTGGCGAAGGAGATGGATAAGGAACCATTCCAATACTGGGGGGTTCCCCAGTCTCAGGAGGGGGGGCACCCTGATTTTTGACCCTTGAAGGATTCCAGGGAAGGAGGTGGAGGGGGGTGATGTGCACTTAAATGGGGGGGGGCTGGATAATGGCTGCTTTTATGAAAGCTGTATACTTGCCTCCTGGGGGTAGTTCCCTGTTCTGTGCCTGCCTGAACCAAGGGGGATGTGGGTTGGCCCCCCCCCATGTATGAAATGCTCCTTCAGCCTCTAAGCAGTTCCCCCCCTCTGTTCTCCTTCTGCAGAAGTAATAAAGGGCAGAATTGTCTTTTCAAAATGATGTGCAGCGCAGGGTTTGTGCAAAAGTTGCCTGCCCTCCTTGTCCCCTTTACCTGGTTTGGAGATGGGCTGCCACCTTCTTCTCCTACTGCCCCCCCCAATCCACTCCTGAAAAATGCAGCATGGAGAAAGCGGCACGGATGAAATATTTGCATAGTGCAGAGTTAAACTGCGGAACTCCCTCAGGCTGTCGATGGCTCCTAGCCAGGAGGGCTCTGGTCTGAATGCCAGAGCCTGAGAAGAACGAGGACGGGAGGTTTGTGGGTTTCTCAGTTGGCAGCGCACGATATTCCTAATCTCAGGGTTGTGGGTTTGAGCCCCGCCTTGGGCAAAAGATTCCTGCCTTGCAGAGGGTTGGACTAGAGGACCGCCAAGGTCCCTTCTGATTCTATGATACCTATTCAGCTACTGTGGGGGCACGATGCTGTGCTAGACGGGCCATTCGCCCGATTCAGCAGGCTACTCTTATGGAGGCCCTTTTTTTGCAGCTGACCCTCCTTGCCCAGGAATAGTCTCCCTGTGAATACCAAATAACGGGGGAACCCCAGTTGCAGAAGACTGATGCCCTCAAGTCCTGCTTGCTGGCCTCATCTGCCTCTGTCTCTTTCCCCTCCTGAGCTTTGTGACAGATAGTGGCATTGCTCCCCCTTCCAGAGCCTCGCTCGACCTATCCAGCTGTTCCAAAGGCCATGTCGGAAAATGGATCCCTGGAGAGGCTGTGGCGGTGGCGGCCTCCTCTAAGGCTAAGAATAACCTTTCTTGCCCAAGGGCTGGCTGGCTGGGGAGGTGCGGAGAGGTCTGAAGCAGATGATTACTGGCTGCATGTAGAGTTACGGAATTGTAGAGCTGGAAAGGGACCCCGGGGTCATCTAGTCCAACCCGCTGCAATGCAGGAATCGCAGCCGAGAGCCGAGCCAGGGCTGGCATCCTGCAGGCGGCTTAACACAGCTCTTCAACTGTCGGGTGAGGAGGAAGGCTGCTCTGCGCATGCTCAGAGGCATCCTTGGCTAAGCATCGCATGCACTGAGCAAAGATGGTCAAATAGGTTCAAGGGTGAAGCCCAACAGCTTGGGACCCTCCCTCCTCCTTGCTATTTGATGCTGGCAAATACATTTCGGGGTGCAAGTTGGAATGGGGGGGGAGTGTTTAATTCCCCAACCCCCCAGCTTCAACTGGACAAATGTGGATTTAATACACTAGATTCCTCCCCACCATGATTTAAATGTTGCCAAAGATTTAAAGCTCCCAGCTAGAACCCTCAGTGGAACCAAAGAAGAACCATCAAATTGTAGAGTTGGAAGGGACCCCAAGGGTCATCTAGTCCAACCCCTTGCAATGCAGGAATCACAGGTGAAGAACCCTCTGGCAAGTGACCCCCTACCCTCTGTTTAAAAGCCTCCAGAGAAGGAGAGCCCTCCACTTCCTGAGGGAGTCCCGTCCACCATGGAACAGCTCTTGCTGCCAGAAAGTTTTTCCTGATATTTAGTTGGATTCCCCTTTCTTGGCATTTGGATCGGTTGAATTATGGAGCAGCAGCAGAGACTCTTCCCTTCCACGTTCCTCTTCCTTTGCCAAGATTCCTTGCCGGAGGGCAGAATTGGAGACAGTTGTGCAAAGAGAGATCTGTCTCCACATCCTGAGAGCCAGCCAACAGGTGCTGGTGATGAAACGATCTGTCCGCCATGGGGAGCAGAAAAAATGCCCCCAGCCCCACTCTAGAGACTTGTGCTGCCTCAAGGTTCGCTCATCGTTCAGATTAAGATCAGAGGCAGCCACCAGGTTAAGTAAACACAAAGAGGATGCTAAGCCTGAGGTCAAAGACCAGGCAATAAATCAAACCGGTCAAAGATGGGACTTTACTCTTTATTAGCAGAGCCACTATTTGCACCGAGTTTGTCGGGAGTCAGACCCCATGAGCACAGCCCCTCAACCCCAGCAGGTCTTGCCCCATGGATCAGTTGCCAAGACTGAAAATCCTTGCCTCCCCACAGCCACCTAAGTCCCCTCTTCTGCAGGGCTTTCTTTTTGCAAGCAGTTGGAGACTGTGCCTGCACACAGCCCACCTCTCCTACGCCCTCTTCATGCCTCTCCTGGTTCCGGGAGACCCTGAAAAGAGGGGAGCTTGTAGCAGCAGCAGGAGACACCTGTGACCTTTCGCCATCTGACTCATCTCTGCCTCTTGGCCTTCTTCCTCTCCTGCCTCTGATTCTGCACTTCTAGAAGACTCCCTGCTCCTGAATGGGGCAACTGTGCCCCTGAAGGACCAGGTGAGCAGCCTGGGAGCCATTTTGGACTCACAGCTGTCCATTGAGGCGCAGGTCAATTCTGTGTCCAGGGCGGCTGTGTACCAGCTCCATCTGGTATGCAGGATGAGACCCTACCTGCCCGCAGACTGGCTGGCCAGAGTGGTCCATGCTCTGGTTATCTCCCGCTTGGACTACTGCCATGCGCTCTATGTGGGGCTACCTGTGAAGGTGACCCAGAAACTGCAATTAATCCAGAATGCGGCAGCTAGACTGGGGACTCTGAGTGGCCGCCAAGACCACATAACATCAGTCCTGAAAGACCTATATTGGCTCCCAGGACGTTTCCGAGCACAATTCAAAGTGTTGGGGCTGACCTTGAAAGCCCTAAACAGCCTCAAAGGCCCAGTAGACCTGAAGGAGCATCTCCATCCCCATCGTTCAGCCCGGACACTGAGGTCCAGCTCTGAGGGCCTTCTGGTGGTTCCCTCCCTGCGAGAAGTGAGGTTATAGGGAACCAGGCAGAGGGCCTTCTCGGTAGTGGTGCCCTCCCATCAGATGTCAAGGAGATAAAGCACTACCTGACTTTTAGAAGACATCTGAAGGCAGCCCTTTTTATGGAAGTCTTTTATGTTTGACATTTTAGCATTTTTTAATATTCTGTTGGGAGCTGCCCAGAGTTGCTGGGGGGGCAGCCAGATGGGTGTAGTATAAGTACAGTGGTACCTCGCAAGACAAATGCCTCGGAAGATGAAAAACTCGCAAGACGAAAGAGTTTTTCGTTTTCTGAGTTGCTTCGCAAGACTGATTTCCCTATGGGCTTGCTTTGCAAGATGAAAACGTCTTGCGCCTTTTTTTTTAAACCGCCAATGCATTCCTACGGGAAACCGTCAATGCACAGTGGTGCTTCGCAAGACGAAAAAATTCACAAGACGAAAAAACTCGCAGAACGAATTAATTTCGTCTTGCGAGGCACCACTGTAATAAATTATTATTATTTTCTGCCATAGACTCCCCCTGCTCACTAAGCCCTGTCACCCCTTCTGCTTCCAACACCTCCTCTTCCCTGTCTCTTCCCTCTGGCCACTCATCACCATCCCACTCCCTGGGGGGCTCTGGGGGGGGGGTCTTCCAGGTGCTGCAACAGGGTTCCTACTTCCAGCGACAAGAGAGACCCCCTGTAGTAAGAAACTTCTGGCTGGCTTTTATAGCCCATCTCCCCATCCAAGGGAATTTGCGTCCATCAAGGTCAGCTGTGGGTCGGAGATATACATACATGGAAGTCCCCACAAAGGAAGAATGGATACAAAAACTTGTGGAATATGGAAGAATAAGAAATCAAGATAAGAAACTTTTTATAGAAGAATGGAAATGGTTTATTTAATATTTACAGATAAATTGCAAACAGATAAAAACATTAGCAGGATTGTTGTAATGACCAGCAGTTTGAGAAGAGTATATATTTAAAATAGGTGAGCAAATTAAATGAATTTGCATATGCAGAAGATATTATAATAATAATAATAACAGTTTTAAGGAACTGCAGAAAGAGGGGGAAGTTTTGATTCCCCACCCCATGGTAAATCTTTATTGGTTTAAAATACAAATACAGATAATTTACAACGAAGGAAGTCAAGTTTTGAAATGTTAAAATGATTGTAAAATTAAGGAAATGTATAAACCTGAAAAGGACACAAACTATTGATCTTTATTGGCCTGGAGGCAGTGTCTCCCTGCCCACAAAGGTGTGTGACACCTTTTAAAACCTCAGAAAGTATCCCCCCATTTTGGCAGAAAGGCCACCCCAAAGCATAACAAAATGTCAAGGAAGGAAGAACTGGCGAGCAAAATTTGTGTGCCTGACTTCCCACCTGTCCGTTAGGATCCTTGACAATGGTCCTTCCTGGTACATCCTTTAGGAATGGCAAAAGTACTGTGGCCCTAGAGATGATTGCCACCCCATTCATTCCTGCTCTGCAAGTCTGCTCTATTTTTGGCAAGCACCTGTCAGACAGGTGATGGAGTAATAATTGACCCGTTGCTGGCTGACAGATAAGGTGTCAGCAAGCACCATTTTGCAAGGCTGCAGTAGCAGCAGGAACTCCTGTAGGGGCCGCTCTTGCAAAGGAAAAATATGGTCATTTTAAACTTTAAAGGGGATGTCATGTTTTGGTGCTTGGGGACGTGTGATAATGCACTTAGGTTCCTGCATTTATTTTTTGGGACTTCAATTTCTTATACTGCCCTGAAGAAAGTACACTTTTCACCCAGCCGTTATCGACCCCCCCCCCCAAAAAAGTGGGAGAAATGTAATAGAAAAAGGAGAAATTTGAGTGCCAATGTCTCTGGCTGCTTCTCGCATTTTGATGCCTATTTGCATTTCCTTTTGAAATTTCAATTCCTGAAACCAGGTCACAGGCTCACCCTATTTATACACAAATACACCCTTAGGACAGGTAAGCAAAAGACAGAGCAGGGATCCACAAACGTTTTAAACAGGGGGCCAGTTCACTGTCCCTGAGACACTATTGAGGGCCAGACTATAGTTTTAAAAAATGAACAAATTCCTGTGCACACTGCCCATATCTTATTTGTAGTGCACTAAAAACAGGAAAAATACAAAATTTAAAATGAAGAACAATTTTAATCAACATAAACTTATATTTCAATGGAAAGTATGGACCTGCTTTTGGCTAAGGAGACAGTCTGTGTCCAGTTCCATTTTTGTCGCTGCTAGTCGTAGCAAGTGTTCATCAGTTAGTCTGGATCTGGGTGGGGATTTCAGATGTTTCATTTGGGAAAAAGTCTGTTCACAGACATAAAGGTAAAGGTACCCCTGCCCGTACGGGCCAGTCTTGACAGACTCTAGGGTTGTGCGCCCATCTCACTCAAAGAGGCCAAGGGCCAGCGCTGTCCGGAGACACTTCCGGGTCACGTGGCCAGCGTGACGAAGCTGCTCTGGCGAGCCAGCGCAGCACACGGAAACACTGTTTACCTTCCCGCTAGTAAGCAGCCCCTATTTATCTACTTGCACCCGGGAGTGCTTTCGAACTGCTAGGTTGGCAGGCGCTGGGAATGAACAACGGGAGCGCACCCCGCCACGGGGATTCGAACCGCCGACCTTTCGATCGGCAAGCCCTAGGCGCTGAGGCTTTTACCCACAGCGCCACCCGCGTCCCTGTTCACAGACATAGGTGCTGCCAAATATGGTTGTGAATTTGAGGGCATGATTCCTGAGATTCAGATACGTCTCAGAGGGGAGAGATGCATAGAAACTAGTGAGCCTGCTTGATTTGAATGTGTCTTTCAGAGAGTCACAATTCTGTAGTTTGATCAATTCCATTTCATAAATTGGATCAGCAGCTTCAAAGTCAACAGAAAATGGGTTCTGGGAAAGCTGCATGCCCTGCTCATGGGTGTGAAGCTCTTTAAATCGAGTTTGAAACTCCTTTTGCAACATTTCCAGTAAATCCACACGTTTCGTTTGGGAATGCAAGTTCTGATTGTCCCACCGACAGGTTTTGTGTTGTGGGGAGATGGCAGAAGCTGAACACTGGGAACTGTTCAGTAGCTCTGTTATGTCTGTCAGAAAGGCAAGGTGCCATTTCCATTCTGCCGACGTGGGGATTCAGGGCACAGTCCGAAAATGGCTACGCTCCTTTCTCTCAGGTCGGGGACAGAGGGTGCTGCTCGCTCTACGCGGATCTGCCCTTGAAGCTGACTCAGAAACTGAGTCAGGTACAGAATGCTGCAGCAAGGCTCCTTACAGGATCCTTGCCGTGAGATCACATTCATCCACCCCTCTACTAACTGCACTGGCTCCCGGTGGAGTACAGGGTCAGGTTTAAGGTGCTGGTTTTGACCTTTAAAGCCCTAGGACCCTCGTACCTACGGGACCGCCTCTCCTGGTATGCCCCGTGGAGGACCTTAAGGTCCACAAATGACAACGTTTTTTGAGTCCCAGCATGCAAGGTGGTTAGATTGGTCTCAACTAGGGCCAGGGCCTTTTCAGTACTGGCCCCGACTTGGTGGAACGCTCTGTCACAAGAGACTAGGGCCCTGTGGGACTTGACATCTTTCCGCAGGGACTGCAAGACAGAGCTATTCCACCTGGCCTTTGGTTTGGACTCAGTCTGACCCTTATGTTTCCCTCCCCTTATAGTCTTGATGTATCAGCTACTTTAAAATGAGGCTGCATTTTAAATTGTTTTTTTTTCCCTTTTCTTTTTAAGTTTTTACTGAAATTTTATTGATGTTAGCCGCCCTGAGCCCGGCTCTGCCTGGGGAGGGAGGAGGATAAATAAAATCTATTAGTATTATTATTATATTTGAGCTCTGGTACTGCTTTGTTTTTCATAAGCATAAAATCAGAAACATGCGGAAGTCATAAAAACTTCAGTGATTTTTTTACAACACTGTGCTTGTTGGTGGATGAGGCAGGGTATGGCTATTGGATGTGAATGGTTGTGTTTGTCCATCTCTTGGTTAATGTGTTGGTTAATCAGTTGTCACACTGGCTAGTTTAGCCCAGTCCAGCTCCAAATCACGCAGTTTGGCAAACTTTCCCAAAGATATCCTCTCCTGTTGTTGTTCCCTTGATGCTTTGCAATGAGCAAACTCCTCTGTGACTTCAAAATTATCATTTGTCCCACAAATGAAAATTAGAAGTTCTGCAGAATCATGAACATCAATGCTTTTGTCAAGTACCAATGAAAAATAAAGTTTGTTTTGAGGAGTTTTGCCAATGTTGATGCAAATCCCCCCCCCCCATTTCATCAATCCTACGTGTAACTGTACATCCTGAAAGACTCAATGTACTAAATAAATCGGTCTTCTCTGGACACATCTCTTTGGAAGCAAAAAGAATGCATTCTTTAACAAATTCTCCCTCTACAAAGGGTCTGCCAGTGTGTGCTATCAGCTTGGCAACTTGAAAACATGCTCGCAATGATGATATATTTAGCTGCTCTTGCTTCACAAAATCAACCTTCTCTACTGTACTCCTGGCGAGACAGGATGGACAGATCTTCCGAAGCTGGCTCTTTGTTGGCCAGTGATCCACATGTTATAGCGCATACCTCATTAATACTCCCACAGCCACAGATAGAACCAACAATCCTCCAATTAACCCAGGAGGGAGAGGGGGATTGACAGTTAATGAAACACCATGGGACTGTCCCCCCCGCTTGGGGTGCGGTTGGTTGGATTTTATCTTCTAGGGATACTTACCCTACCAAACCTTCACCTCTTCCCCATACCATTTTGACCCAGGACTCCTGGCCCAAGGATGACTTGTTACTGAGGGGATGTTACCCCTCTATTGTGGAGGCTAGTATGGGGTCTGGGATTTCCACTATTGAAGGGCTATGGAGGAATGGCGGTGGAGCTAGATATCTCTATCGGCGAAGGGTTTCGAGATGCAGTGATCCTCAAACCCCTTCCAATCTACGCCCCATCCCAAGGGATGAGCGGAGGGAGAGCAAGGATTACCCACCTCCATCATTGGTGCTGTGCAATGCCAGGTCCATAGGCAACAAAACCGCCACCATGTGTGACTTTTTTGTCTCGCAGGGGATTGACCTGGCTTGCATGACGGAGACCTGGGTACCGGAAGGCGAAATCGTCTCCCTACATGAGATAACACCCCCAGGTTTCTCTGTCCTCCACCAATCGCGGACTGTGGGTCGGGGGGGAGGAGTAGCGTTGTTAATCCAGGAGGATTGCTCTTTCAGAGCTCTGCCATCACCAGCGATCTCCGGCATTGAATGTGTTGGTCTCGTGTGGGGCACCAAGGAGAGCTTGGCTGTCTGGCTGGTGTACCGACCACCCAGCACACCTGCAGCCACCCTGTCAGACCTGCTGGAGGTGATGGCGGGCTGGGCCTTGGAGTTCCCAAACCTACTGGTTTTGGGAGACTTCAACGTCCATGCCGATGCCGCTCCCTCCTCACAGGTTCTGGACCTAGTGACTTCCATGGCAACACTAGGGCTCTCCCAGTTTGTTTTGGCCCCACTCATCAAGCAGGCCACACGCTGGATCTGATCTTTGGGGCTGGCATAGATGTGATCATGCTCCCCGCTGTGGAAGTGCCATGGTCTGATCACTACGCTCTGAAAGCCAATATTGACTTCCCGCTCCTCCCCTGCTTGGGTGGCGAACCTATTTGGGCTCGTCCGCGAAAACTGATGGATCCTGATAGATTCCGACAAGCCTTGCGGGACCCTGCTCCTCCTGGCGACTCAGTAGATGACCTTGTTGAGGACTGGAATAACCGGCTCTTGGCAGCCATTGATGCGATCGCGCCTAAGCGCCCTCTGCGATCCCGTCGAAACCGGGCGCCTTGGTTTACTGAGGAGCTCCGGAAAATGAAGCGGGATCTCAGACGGCTAGAGCGAGTATGGCGACGGACTCGTGACGGAGCCTCAAGAACATCTTATACGACGCTTATGAAAGCCTATGAGATGGCTATGAAAGGTGCTAAGAAATCTTACTTTGCAGCTTCCATTGCATCCACTAGCTCTCGCCCAGCACAACTTTTTAGAATAATTAGGTCATTAACGTCCTTAGGAGGACAACCAAATTTAAACACAAATTCGACCCACAGCTGTGAGGCATTTGCGAGCTTTTTTGCGGAGAAAGTCCTGTTGCCCCGCCGTGACCTCCCTGCCAATTTAGATACAGTGACTGAACTGGAGGCCCCTTGACTGACTTCAGGTCCAGTGTTGGACCATTTCGATCGGATACTCCCTGCTGATGTGGATAGATTCCTCCAAGTTGGTAGGCCCACCACCTGCCTCCTTGATCTGTGCCCGTCTTGGCTGATTAGGGAGTGTCCAGATGTTGCGTGGACCCCCCTGGTTGAAATTATCAATTTATCCCTTGACACGGGGACATTCCCAGGGGAACTGAAGGAAGCAGTGGTGTGTCCACTCTTAAAGAAAACTTCATCAGATCCCTTAGACCTATCCAATTACCTCCCAGTTTCAAATCTTCCATATCTGGGTAAGGTAATTGAGAGAGCGGTTGCTGAACAGCTTGGTAGGTTTCTGGAGGAAACATCGGCTTTAGATCCATTTCAGTCCGGTTTCCGTCCTGGTTTTGGGACCGAGACGGCTCTGGTTGCCCTAACAGATGATCTCTGTAGACAACTGGATCGAGGCGGGTCAGGACTGCTGATCCTTTTAGATTTGTCAGCAGCCTTTGACATGGTTGATCATGATCTTCTGGACCACCGCCTCGCAGACGTGGGGATACAGGGCATAGCCCGTAACTGGATGTGCTCTTTTATCTCTGGTCGGGGACAGAGGGTGCCACTAGGGAGGGAAATGTCGTCGCGCCACTCCTTGGTGTGTGGAGTGCCGCAGGGCGCAATTCTCTCCCCGATGCTTTTTAACATCTTTATGCGCCCCCTTGCCCAGATTATCCGGAGCTTTGGGCTGGGCTGTCACCAATATACTGATGACACTCAGCTCTATCTGCTGATGGATGGCCACACTGACTCGGCCCCGAACACACTGACCAGATGCTTGGAAACTGTGGCTGGATGGTTTCGTGGGAGCCGATTGAAACTAAATCCTTCGAAGACAGAGGTCCTATGGCTAGGTCGGGATAGCATGGGGATGAGGGACCAACTCCCTTCTCTTGCGGGGGCCCAATTAGTGCCATTGCCTTCTGTTAAGAGTTTGGGTGTAATCCTTGACGCCTCCCTTTCCATGGAGGCGCAAGTTACAGCAGCAGCCAAGGCGACATCAATAGGAGTATAGCATCTAGATCAAGGGAAGTAATAGTGCCACTGTATTCTGCTCTGGTCAGACCTCACCTGGAGTACTGTGTCCAGTTCTGGGCACCACAGTTCAAGAAGGACACTGACAAACTGGAACGTGTCCAGAGGAGGGCAACCAAAATGGTCAAAGGCCTGGAAACGATGCCTTATGAGGAACGGCTAAGGGAGCTGGGCATGTTTAGCCTGGAGAAGAGGAGGTTAAGGGGTGATATGACAGCCATGTTCAAATATATAAAAGGATGTCACATAGAGGAGGGAGAAAGGTTGTTTTCTGCTGCTCCAGAGAAGCGGACACGGAGCAAAGGATCCAAATTACAAGAAAGAAGATTCCACCTAAACATTAGGAAGAACTTCCTGACAGTAAGAGCTGTTCGACAGTGGAATTTGCTGCCAAGGAGTGTGGTGGAGTCTCCTTCTTTGGAGGTCTTTAAGCAGAGGCTTGACAACCATATCTCAGGAGTGCTCTGATGGTGTTTCCTGCTTGGCAGGGGGTTGGACTCAATGGCCCTTGTGGTCTCTTCCAACTCTAGGATTCTATGATTCTATTCTATGATTCTATGACATTTTTCCACCTTCGCCGCATCAAGCAGTTGGTCCCTTACCTTTCCGGCCCCGACCTGGCCACAGTGATCCATGCGACGGTCATCTCCAGGCTTGACTACTGTAATTCGCTCTGCGCAGGGCTGCCCTTGAAGCTGTCCCAGAAACTCCAGCGGGTGCAGATTGCTGCAGCGAGGCTCCTCACGGGGTCCCTGCCATGGGAGCATATTCACCCAGTGCTTTTCCAGCTGCACTGGCTCCCGGTGGAGTACAGGGTCAGATTTAAGGTGCTGCTTTGGACCTTTAAAGCCCTTCACGGCCTGGGACCCTCGTACCTACGGGACCGCCTCTCCCGGTCTGCCCCACGGAGAGCCTCAAGGTCCATAAATAGCAACACCCTAGTGGTCCCGGGCCCTAAGGAAGTTAGATTAGCCTCAACCAGCAGAGCCAGGGCCTTTGCAACTCTGGCCCCGGTCTGGTGGAACGCTCTGCCTCATGAGACCAGGGCCCTGCAGGATCTGATTTCTTTCCGCAGGGCCTGTAAGACAGAGTTGTTCCGCCTGGCCTTTGGCTTGGAGCCAATTTGATTCCCTCCCTCCCTCTCTTTCTTTTTTCCTTTCCTTCTCCTCCTGCATTGAGGCTACATTTTAATATTTTAATGTTGTATTTTAATGTTGTTCTTAAGTTGTAATTGTTCAACTTGTTTTTATTATTGCTTGTAAGCCACTCTGAGCCCGGCCTTGGCTGGGGAGGGCGGGGTATAAATAAATTATTATTATTATTATTATTATTATTATTATTATTATTATTATTATTAAAAGTATTTTGCTGAGTTGTCAATCCATATTTCAGTTTCAATATTTCAGATCAATTCTTTTTTTTGACATAATGATTTCCTAGGGATTGAAAATTGCTATTAGTAAAATTCCAATAAATAGAGCTACAAAAACAATATAACAGCAATAATGACTAAAATAAAAAATGTCAGCACTGAGCAATAATGCAAATGGTCAGTGCTCATGCTATATTTTCATTATATTAAATGTGATGGATCTATTTCTAAATATATATTGTGATGTTAGTGATAATGCACATTAAATACGTGGGAGCCCATTTCAAAACCTAGTCACGGCTGACCCCCAACCTGTCAGTATATGGAAACATCACAGCTGCAGACAGCCAGATTGCTGACATCACATGATGTGCCTATCTGTGGGAAAGAAGAATTTCCCCGGACGTTCACAGGCTGGATAAGTCTCTGTGAGGAGTGTAATTTGAAACCTTCCGTTTGCGCATGCTCAGGAAGTTTGTCAGACTTGCTAGAAGAACTGAACTGAAAGGACGTGTTTTTCTCTAGTGCTGTAAAGTCAGAAATAAAAGAATGTAAATAGATTTCTGACTTATTTTCTTTCCCCTGCCAAAGCAGGTGGGAGGGGTTGTGCATTTTACCCACTCTTGGGAAAATGTCGCCTATCAAAATCTCCCTGGTCTGTCTGGATGTCAGCCAGAGGAGGTTACCGGTAAGCAAGCTCCGAGGACAGCAAGAGGGGCCAGCCTCTGAGGAGGGGGCTTGCAAACCGACACAACCAAGGAGGCTGGAGGAGAGATGCCTCAGCAGCTGCCCATCTCAATCCTGAGGGGCAGCAGAATGAGGCTCCCCAGGCCCAAAATGGACACTTCCCTGTCCCGCCTCAGAGCGCAACGGCTGAAAAGGGAAAGCTGGGGGCGGCCAACCTCCCTCCCCCCCCCCGCCTCACCTGAGTTGCTCACCTTGTGCAGTGCAGCCGAAGGAACTTTCAGCCATGGACTATAGAGAATGCAAAAGTGCTGGCCTGCCTGCTGCATGTGCACAGGATCACATCATCCCTCTCTTGCATGTGCATGGCCCCCCCTCCCCGCAACCAACCAACTTGTGGTATCAATAGACACCAGATGCAGAGGTTGCGCACGGGACGCCATACAGTGGTACCTCGGGTTAAATATTTAATTCTTTCCGGAGGTCTGTTCTTAACCTGAAGCACCATTTAGCTAATGGGGCCTCCAGCTGCCGCCGCGCCGCTGGAGCACAATTTCTGTTCTCATCCTGAAGCAAAGTTCTTAACCCGAGGTACTATTTCTGGGTTAGCGGAGTCTGCAACCTGAAGCATCTGTAACCCGAGGTACCTCTGTACATCCTTTCGCCATAGACCCGTTAGATAGTGGTGGGTTCTGTAATTGCTGGGCGCGCTGGGTTCAGGACCCTGGTGAGCCAGATCTGGCCTGCAGTCATAGCTTGAGGACCCCTGCAGTACACCAACCCATGTGGTTGCAAGGAAGAGTGAAACTGCTAAGGAAGTGCATATAATACACCAGTTCTTTCCCACAGGTTCCTTGAATCAGTGTTGTCTGTACTGGTATACAGTGTGTCCGAGTAAACATATGGAATATGCCAGGGATAACAACCCAGTAATTTTGAAGTTTGAAAAGAGGCTGGTTTAACTAAGCACTGGCATGAGATTAGTCTTTGGAGCAAACCACACATTATGCCACTGCATTGTGGGGGACCCTCCCTCATCCACTGCTCAGGTGTCTGTGTCAATTTACTTTTTTTAAAAAAAGATTCAGGCAATTGTTAATTGTATCATGTCGTTTGGTCCTTTGCTCTTTGTTAGTCACATTGTGAAAATAGGGCCTTCAGTCAAGCTGAAGCATTAAGTCTTCATACAGACAGGAGCTTTTAAAATGAAAAAATTGTCCAGTAGCACCTTATAGACCAACTAAGTTTGTTCTGGTAAAAGTTTCCGTGTGCTTGCACACTTCTTTCATTTTATTTCGACTGCATCAGACCAAAATGGCTACCTACCTGAATCTACAATCATGGAAGGAGCTTTCAAAAAACTTAAAATGAACACTAAGAAGCAACACAAAAGACTTGCAAGGAGTCACAGGCAGACAAACCTGGAGATGTCCCACATACAGCAAACCCACTAGGAACCATTCCTAGCATAGGAAAAAGCTGCAAGGGGGGGGGGGGGTTGATTTATGCCTTCTCTGACACCACGTTCATTAGCAACCAAAATGAACGGGCAACACTGAAGGCGAGATGACACAAAGGAACCGGAACCAAGCAAGCAGGGAAAGACCTGCATGCCTATTGATACGGAAGGGGGGGGGGGCATGTCTTCTTCACCTCCTTCTTCGCTACAATATATCCATTTATTTCCAATTGCCAATGACAAAAGGGACTAAAATCTATAAAATTCATAGAAAATCAACGTGCCAATTTGCTCAATCTCTCTAGAACTCCATGACACCTTCCCTGTCCTCCATAATCCCTCAAGCAAGGTGTTAAGACCCTAATCCTGTCAAATCACTCTGCCAGGTGGCAGACTATGCATACATGGACCATTGTCTTCTCATCACGGGGACTCAGGATGTGCTTATCTGCGCATATCTCCAGCTCTGCATATTCCCCCCTCCCTCCTCCACATGTTAATCCTGTGTAACCCAACCTCTTCTTAATATATTCATGATGTAATCTGTGTAACCCAACCTCTTCTTAATGTATTCATGATGTAACTGGGATGTATTTTGCACTGTATTCTGGGACATGGAGGGACGTTTCAAAAGTTCATGTCACCCCTTTCTCGCTGTTCAATCTCGCCTTGAACCTTGTTGCGCAATAAACATGGATCTTCTGCAGTTTGCTCCTGTCTCCGGCTGAACTCATTTTTCTCCGCAGGGACCCGCGGACTTAGTCCGACGAGCTGGGTGGCAGAGCAGCCTCGCACCCAGATTTTACCGTAACACTATACACACAGCTTACCTCCATTACGGAGCTGGATACATTATGCGCAGGGGAAGGAGGAAATGTGCACAAGAATTAGCATTTCCTGCAGTTCAGCATGCTGAATTTTAATAAGCCTGGCTGTTTGGAAGAATACTGAAGTGGGGGAGATTAAGGATAGAAAGAAAAACTACTGTTAAGCCTTCACCAACCCCCCTCTATTCATGTCACTGCTCTTCCACTACAGCAGGCACCCCCAAACTCAGCCCTCCAGCTGTTTTGGGACTACAATTCCCATCATCCCTGACCACTGGTCCTGTTAGCTAGGGATCATGGGGAGTTTTAGAACAAAAAAATCTGGAGAGCCAAGTTTGGGGGTGCCTGCTCTAAGGCTTCTTTCTCACAAAACCTCATCCTGTATACCTAAAGGAGCGTCTCCACCCCTATTGTTCAGCCCAACCACTGAGGTCCAGTGCCAAGGGCCTTCTTGGCAGTGGCGCCTGCCCTGTGAAACGCCCTCCCATCAGATGCCAAGGAAATAAACAACTATCTTATCTTTAAAAGACATCTGAAGGCAGCCCTGTTTAGGGAGGTTTTTAATATTTAATGCTGTATTGTTTTTAACGCTCAATTGGGAGCCGCCCAGAGTGGCTGGGGAAACTCAGCCAGATGGGTGGGGTATAAATAACAAATTATCATCATCATCATCATCATCATCTATTGTTGTAAACAAAAATTGCCCTTTTCCCTTATGGGGTATCCAAGAGCCCATATAGAGTCCTTACGTAGGTTCCCTATTGGTAGGAGAGAATAACAGAGGCCAACCAGAGAATATTGAGAAGCAAAGCAGCTAGTCAGCTTGATCTTTATTGATCTGTTGCAACAGGGTGCTCTCCTCACACGCAGAAGAAGGAGGAGGACCCAGAACCCAGGTGTGCTCGCCCTTACATAGACATTTTAAATTGCCCACCCTGGAGTCCAAGACCACCCCCAGACACATCACACCTACATCACAGAAAGGGCGGTCTACAGCAGAAATCTGAGTGCCTTGTTTACCTCCTGTCTGGCAGGTTACCCATTAATGCTCACTTGATTGGATACCCTGGGGAGCCTGGCCAGTCTTTTGTAATGATAAATACTTAGTTCCTGGGCCAGGTCACAGGCTCACCCTATTCATATCTTAAATGTGCCCTTAAGACAGGATTTGTGAGGAAAGAGACAATGGGGAGGTTTCCCACTTTGACCTTGCAGAGAAAACATTTGCTCAGTTTAGAAATCAAAATGGTTCCAGGTCGGTCTTTCTCTGCTGGTCTATGTATGTGCTTGGTTGGTACACTTATGAACATTACCATATATCTAAGACCTCAAAATTGCTATCACACTAACGCCACCCTTTCCTCTCCTGCGCCCTGTGTGCCTTTGCAAAACATCCCCGCTCCCTGTCGAAGAGTGATGGGGTGGTGGTTGCTCACCTGCCCCGTCCAGCCCAACCAACAGCGCCTCCTCGTGAGGCCGGCAGGGCGCGAACATGGGGCAGCCCCGCCATTGCCGGCCTCTGCGCCCCCACTAAGACCACGTGCGAAGAGGCCCGTTCTCGCGAGAGGAGGAGCTGCCTCAGGGGCTGGAGAGGCCTCTCACGCGCCCGCCGGCAGGGGAAGGGGCGCGGAGCGGGGCCTTGACTTCTAACCACCGGGCTTATTTATTTCTCATACCTCGGCGTTATTGAGCCTCCGACAGAGGCCTTCGGAGGAAGCTCTTTCTTTCCACCCTCAGCGGCGCTGCGTCTCCTTTAAAAGCTGGGACATACCATCTCCGTGGAGTGGGAGAACAGCTTCAGGCTGCAGGCTGCACCACGCTCCCCGGGCTTCGGGCTGCAGGCAGCTATCCGCAAGCCTGCGGAGCCCAACAGGAGTTGCCGCCGCGCTCCGCAGGCTTGCGGATAGCTTCCTGTAGCCTGCATTCACTCCATAGGACGCACACGCATTTCTCCTTCATTTTTGGAGGGGGAAAAGTGCGTCCTATAGAGCGAAAAATATGGTACTAGTTACACTGGCTCTCTTGTATTAATAATAATAATTTATTATTTGTACCTTGCCCATCTGGCTGTGTTTCCCCAGCCACTCTGGGTGGCTTCCAGGAAAGATTAATAATAATAATAATAATAATAATAATAATAATAATAATTTATTATTTATACCCCCGCCCATCTGGCTGGGCTTCCCCAGCCACTCTGGGCGGCTTCCAAAAGAATATTAAAATACATCAAACATTAAAAGCTTCCCTAAACAGGGCTGCCTTCAGATGTCTTCTAAAAGCCTGGTAGTTGTTGTTCTCTTTGACATCTGGTGGGAGGGTGTTCCGCAGGGAAGGCGCCACTACCGAGAAGGCCCTCTGCCTGGTTCCCTGTAACTTGGCTTCTCGCAGTGAGGGAACAGCCAGAAGGCCCTCGGTGCTGGACCTCAGGGTCCGGGCTGAATGATGGGGGTGGAGATGCTCCTTCAGATATACTGGACCAAGGCCGTTTAGGGCTTTAAAGGTCAGCACCAAAACTTCTTCAGCATACGGAATAAGGTTTCTCCAAATGATTCAATCTTATCTGTTCTTGCTAAAGGCTGCTGCAGCAACAGCACAGCTTGCATCTAAAGGTAATACAGACTGTTTCTCAATTTATTCATTCTGGGAACTTTGTCAAAGTTTTTTTTTCAGGTGCTGTTTCACTCTGGAAGGGACGCGGCATGCTCACATCATGCTCCCACATGAGATTTTGAAACCTTGCCACACAATGGAACACCCAGTTGCTCCTGCAAGAACGAGACTTACGCCGCTCTCTCAGGGGAGGGTATTTGTGTGGGACATTCAATCAGGGAATTGCGCCACAGCCCGATTCGTTATCTTGCCACGTGGTAGAGCTCCACCCGGAGCCTCCAGAAATCACCTAAAGCCTCCCCCTGGCCCAAAGAACCTACTTGTGTTTAGTCGTTTAGTTGTGTCCGCCTTTTCGTGACCCCCTGGACCACAGCACGCCAGGCACTCCTGTCCTCCACTGCCTCCCGCAGTTTGGCCAGACTCATGATTGTAGCTTCGAGAACACTGTCCCACCATCTCGTCCTCTGTCATCCCCTTCTCCTTGTGCCCTCCATCTTTCCCAGCCTCAGGGTCTTTTCCAGGGAGTCTTCTCTTCTCATGAGGTGGCCAAAGTCTTGGAGCCTCAGCTTCAGGATCTGTCCTTCCAGTGAGCACTCAGGGCTGATTTCCTTCAGAATGGAGAGGTTTGATCTTCTTGCAGTCCATGGGACTCTCCAGAGTCTCCTCCAGCACCAGAATTCAAAAGCATCCATTCTTTGGCGATCAGCCTTCTTTATGGTCCAGCTGTCACTTCCATACATCACTACTGGGAAAACCATGGCTTTAACTATACGGACCTTTGTTGGCAAGGTGATGTCTCTGCTTTTTAAGATGCTGTCTAGGTTTGCCATCGCCTTTTTCCCAAGGAGCAGGCGTCTTTTAATTTTGTGACTGTTGTCACCATCTGCAGTAATCATGGAGCCCAAGAAAGTAAAATCTCTCACTGCCTCCATTTCTTCCCCCTCTATTTGCCAGGAGGTGATGGGACCAGTGGCCATGATCCTCGTTTTTTTGATGTTGAGCTTCAGACCATATTTTGCGCTCTCCTCTTTCACCCTCATTAAAAGGTTCTTTAATTCCTCCTCACTTTCTGCCATCAAGGTTGTGTCATCTGCATATCTGAGGTTGTTGATATTTCTTCCGGCGATCTTAATTCCGACTTGGGATTCATCCAGCCCAGCCTTTCGCATGATGAATTCTGCATATAAGTTAAATAAGCAGGGAGACAATATACAGCCTTGTCGTACTCCTTTCCCAATTTTGAACCAATCAGTTGTTCCATATCCAGTTCTAACTGTAGCTTCTTGTCCCAAATAGAGATTTCTCAGGAGACAGATGAGGTGATCAGGCACTCCCATTTCTTTAAGAACTTGCCATAGTTTGCTGTGGTTGACACAGTCAAAGGCTTATGCATAGTCAATGAAGCAGAAGTAGATGCCTTTCTGGTACTCTCTAGCTTTCTCCATAATCCAGCGCATGTTTGCAATTTGGTCTCTGGTTCCTTTGCCTCTTCGAAAGACTTCTGGGAGTTCTCAGTCCACTTACTGCTTAAGCACCTACTAGGTAAGAACCTACTAGGTAATAGATAAATAGATCCCTGAGCCCAAGTGGTGCAGATGGGGCTGTGGGTGACTATGGCTTTGGCCATGGTGGTATTTTTACTGCCTCTGGCCGTCAGCGTGCCCACACCCCTTCAGGTGACCAAGCAGCTAATGCGGGAGTGGGGTGCCCACAACACGAATAATAAATGGCTGAAATGGGGGCTTATTCTGCAAACCGAACCAATTGCACGGTCTGCACTCTGGGACCCACAGATGCTTTGGGAGGAATGCCCCCCCTCCCTGTGCCTCGGAATGAGTCCTCAGTTACGGCCCCAATTTTTGGCTTCTGCCCTCTGGGAAACAATTCTTTTTTATGGAACCATTCTATCCCTTTCCAGGTTCACCAAATTCCTGGATGGCTCTGTGTGAACCAGTCTGAGGGCGCCAGTATCATTCTGACATATGTGGGGACCCCCGTTGTAATCGCACCTTCCCAGCCCAGACAACCGTGACTGAGTCCGCACTAGGAACTCTTTCTGGCTGTATTCTAACTACGTGCCTGACGCACTTGGCAAGGGCTTCAGAAGGGGGAGGCAGTGTCTCTGATCAAGAACATGATGTGCATTGGGTGTGTGGAAAGCTGGCTTATCATATCCTGCCAAAGGGATGGCATGGAGTGTGCTTCCCAGCCTCTTTAATTTTATGAGCAGATTGCCACTGCACCCCGTCGGAGGAGGCGCTCGGTTGACCTAGTAGCAGTTGCAGGAGGCAGCTCCCAAAATTGGGGCAAGGATCAGTGGCCTCCAGAAAGGATAGTGGCCCATTACGATCCGGCCTCATGGAATCGGGGAGAAAAAAATCACAGGGGCAAGGGGCCAATTTATAATTTAAACTGCATAATAAGACTCCAAGCGGTAGTAGAGATTGTCGCCAATGCCACAGCCCTCCGGTTAATCGCCACCCAATTAGATGAGATGCTCACAGCAGTCCTTCAGCTCCGCTTAGGGCTTGACTTTCTCCTGGCGCGACAGGGCGGATTTTGTGTTGCGTTAAATGTGACAGGAGGGGCCTGTTGCTTTAACATCTCTGACCATGCTGAAGCTATTTGAAATTTGGCAGCAGAAATTGAAAAAGTGGCCCATGTCCCTGCCCCTACTTGGAACGGATGGGACATGTCCTGGTGGACTGATTGGCCTCCAAACCTGGGGTGGTTTAGAGGACTTTTAATGGTGTTAAAAGGGGGACGCAGGTGGCGCTGTGGGTTAAAGCCTCAGTGCCTAGGGCAATTGAAAGGTCGGCGGTTCGAATCCCCGCGGCGGGGTGCGCTCCCGCTCTTCGGTCCCAGCGCCTGCCAACCTAGCAGTTCGAAAGCACTCCTGGGTGCAAGTAGATAAATAGGGACCGCTTACTAGCGGGAAGGTAAACGGCGTTTCCGTGTGCGGCTCTGGCTCGCCAGAGCAGCGATGTCACGCTGGCCACGTGACCCGGAAGTGTCTCCGGACAGCGCTGGCCCCCGGCCTCTTTGAGTGAGATGGGCGCACAACCCTAGAGTCTGTCAAGACTGGCCCGTATGGGCAGGGGTACCTTTACCTTAATGATGTTACTAGGCCCACTGATAATTTTGCTTCTTTTCTGCTCCTGTGTACCTTGCTTATTGCAATGCTTGCAAAATATGATGCATAAAATGGTGTCACGAATCGTTCGGCCCCAGATTATAGCACTAGCCCGAGAATATCAGCCAGTGCCTCCTTGGGACGAGTCGGAAGGGGGAATGAAGGGACAGGATACCCAAATCATGACTGTGTGGTCACCCCAATTAGTGTGTGGTCACCCCAACTAGGCCTCAAGACTGACTTCCCAAATTCTTTCTTTGAGGATGCAAACCTAAAATGCATTAGCTCTGCTGTGTAACACAAAGCATAACATAAAGCTGAAATGAATTAAGCTTTCTCCTCTTCTCAGTAAAAGATGACCTAGCCGCCAGCAGCGCATCCAGCTTAGCAGCCTCCTCGCAACTTTCTTGGCTCGCTGACTCTCAGACCTCGGGAATGGCGCCGGGAGTATAGAAACAATTCTATTGATCATGAATGGAGATTGTTTCTGCCAACATACGTATGCAAGCTCACGAGGCTGGATCCCTGGGAAAGGGGGAGATAGGGGACCTGGAAAAAGGGATATAAACTGTATGTAAAATGCTTTCAGGTGTGCTTGACTGTGAATCAATAACACAGGTGCTTTTCTGCGACTCTGGATAGCAGAAATAAAGCTCCTTCTCTGAATCAACTCTCAGTGTCTGTTTGGCTCCTCCCTCCCCCCCCCCCCGGGAGCAATGCACACCCACCCATGAGAAAGGCCTGAAAGGCTACAACCCAATGCAAAAATCCTGAGGATCCATGTGGATCTGTGCTTTGTAACCACATTTTTGCCGCATTGCGGCCCCACACAACAGTGGGTGCGTGATTTTTTGGGTGCAGGCTGTAGTAACGGACATGCTATGTGATCTGATGGTGAAATTGGGGTGACCCAATGCTAAAATCCTGAGGATCCATGGGCTTTTACCGCCCCCCTCCCAGGCAGCCTCCGCTAGCGCCCCTTATCTCGCTCCCGATCGCTTGCCGATCAGAGAATTTGTTTTAACACCCACTTCCCTCTTTCCAAAAAAGAAGAAGCATGATCTGCTTTTTGCCCCTGGGCAATTCGGCTCCAGAGACACGCATTCGCTCCGTAAGACGCACAGACATTTCCCCTTACTTTTTAGGAAGAAAAAAGTGCGTCTTATGGAGCGAAAAATACGGTAGGTGGAAATCAGTCTTCCCCCTCTCCTCCTCCCCCCTCTTCCTTAAAAACCCTGCTCTTCCTGGCTGGGGTCTCTTTCCTCTCTCTCCCCACCCCCAGCCAACCCACCTCCCCATTCCTGGGTTATGGGTTCGAGCCCCACGCTGGGCCAAATATTCCTGCATTGCACGGGGGGGAGGGGGGGTAGACTAATGACCCTCCTCTTCCAGCTCTGCTATTCTATCATTTTATATATGGGCAACTTAAAAACACTGATAGGAGTCAGTGAGGAGTCAGTGAGGAGATGCAGAACAAAAATTATAACCTAAGGATCCACAAGGGGGGGGGGGAGAGTCAAAGGAAATATGATGTTTGCATTTTGATTCTTTGTAAAATTGAAAATGAAAAAATGAAAGAGAGGAACCTTTGGCCCAGGATGGGCTCGAACCCGCGACCTTGAGATTAAGAGTTTCCTGCCATGCCCTCCATGCGTCTGATGTTTCTTTGTGGATTTTAATTGTGGGTGTTCATGTTTTCATTGGATTGTTTTGATTTTTTGATATATATATATTCGTAAACCAGTGTTTTACCTTCTGTGGCTAATCATAGAATCATAGAGTTGGAAGAGACCCCAAGGGCCATCGAGTCCAACCCCCTGCCAAGCAGGAAACACCATCAGAGCACTCCTGACATATGGCTGTCAAGCCTCTGCTTAAAGACCTCCAGAGAAGGAGACTCCACCACACTCCTTGGCAGCAAATTCCACTGTCGAACAGCTCTTACTGTCAGGAAGTTCTTCCTCATGTTTAGGTGGAATCTTCTTCCTTGTAGTTTGGATCCATTGCTCCGTGTCCGCTTCTCTGGAGCAGCAGAAAACAACCTTTCTCCCTCCTCCATGTGATATCCTTTTATATATTTGAACATGGCTATCATATCACCCCTTAACCTCCTCTTCTCCAGGCTAAACATGCCCAGCTCCCTTAGCCGTTCCTCATAAGGCATCGTTTCCAGGCCTTTGACCATTTTGGTTGCCCTCCTCTGGACACGTTCCAGTTTCTCAGTGTCCTTCTTGAACTGGTGCCCAGAACTGGACACAGTACTCCAGGTGAGGTCTGACCAGAGCAGAATACAGTGGCACTATTACTTCCCTTCATCTAGATGCTATGCTCCTATTGATGCAGCCCAGAATTGCATTGGCTTTTTTAGCTGCCGCGTCACACTGTTGGCTCATGTCAAGTTTGTGGTCAACCAAGACTCCTAGATCCTTTTCACATGTACTGCTCTCAAGCCAGGTGTCACCCAGGTGTCACAACTCATAAGTGCTGCTGCCTCAAACCAGAGGCAAGAGTAGAATCATAGAATCATAGAATCCTAGAGTTGGAAGAGACCACAAGGGCCATCGAGTCCAACCCCCTGCCAAGCAGGAAACACCATCAGAGCACTCCTGACATATGGTTGTCAAGCCTCTGCTTAAAGACCTCCAAAGAAGGAGACTCCACCACACTCCTTGGCAGCAAATTCCACTGTCAAACAGCTCTTACTGTCAGGAAGTTCTTCCTAATGTTTAGGTGGAATCTTCTTTCTTGTAGTTTGGATCCATTGCTCCGTGTCCGCTTCTCTGGAGCAGCAGAAAACAACCTTTCTCCCTCCTCCATGTGACATCCTTTTATATATTTGAACATGGCTATCATATCACCCCTTAACCTCCTCTTCTCCAGGCTAAACATGCCCAGCTCCCTTAGCCGTTCCTCATAAGGCATCGTTTCCAGGCCTTTGGCCATTTTGGTTGCCCTCCTCTGGACACGTTCCAGTTTCTCAGTGTCCTTCTTGAACTGGTGCCCAGAACTGGACACAGTACTCCAGGTGAGGTCTGACCAGAGCAGAATACAGTGGCACTATAACTTCCCTTGATCTAGATGCTATACTCCTATTGATGCAGCCCAGAATTGCATTGGCTTTTTTAGCTGCTGCGTCACACTGTTCGCTCATGTCAAGTTTGTGGTCAACCAAGACTCCTAGATCCTTTTCTAATGTGCCATTAGATTATAAACTACGTCTTATACAACCAAAAATAATATTGGGCTCTGATACATCAATATAGAACGGGATGAACCTCAAGGATGTCTTGCTGGAGGTGCCAAAACGAGAATGCCTCTTTGAAGTGTCTGCTTATGCAATGTCTGATGCTTACAGATTTCTGGAGGAAAGTATTGGGATATATAAATGCTAATTTGTAGAGAGGCTGCCCTGCCCTGAGGCAGGAAGTAATGTCATTGCCAGGAAAGGTTTGCGTAATTTCTACCTTTGCTCCTCCAGGGCCAGGTCAAGTCATATTGGACCTCACTGCCCTGCCTGGCAGGAGACAGAGGAGGAGGAGGGGGGGGGGCAACCTTTGAACTGCACCCAACACCCCCACCCACAGGGTGCTTCAGAAACCCTAGTGATTTCTCACCCTGTCTTTCTTCCAGGGGCACCTAAAGGCCATCAGGAGGAGCTGCGCTTGGTCCCTTTGAAAGGGAGGCAGCTGCGGATCCTCGGAGCACTCTTGACCTGGTCAGAGGCACTCTTTCTTCCCTAGAGTGACAGTGCCACCAAAGCTGCGATTCCTGCCTTGCAAGGGGTTGGGCTGGATGACCCCTGGGGGTACCTTCCAACTATACAGCTTTATGGTTCTACCGTAAGTCCCACTGTTTTTGAAATGCATCTGTTGTTTTGAAAACGGTTCTTCCCTGCTTTTTATTGCATTTTATGCTGCTCTGAGCCCAGTTTTGGCTGGGGAGGGCGGGATATAAATAAAATTTGATTATTATTATTATCTCCTTGAGCACAGCTTCCTCTGTTCTCCGTGGTTTGGAGAAGGGAGGTGGGCAAACGGGCCTATTGATCCGGGCACCCCAACCTTTGTCTTGTGGGCCAAGAGGGCAGGGCAGCCCTGGGATGAGGGCCAAGGGGAGGGAGCCGAGGGCCAGCAAGGCAGGTGCCAGGCAGGGCTGGGAGTTAAAAGAAAGGAATCTGAAGGTCCTCTGGGCACGCCCAGTTTGGGAGCCACTGGGCTTGACCTTTTTAAGGTCAGGAATGAAATGACACACCTTGTCTCCTTTCGGAGGAGGAGAGCTCAGCCAGGTCCCCTTTGCCTCACCTGGGTGCCAGCAGCATCCTCATTGCCAACTCACCTGGCTACCAAAGTGCAGGTGGCAGAGAGAGACCTGTGCATTGCAGCCGTGGGCAAGACAACATCTTCTCCTGGACAAGTGAGCCTCTTTCCTCCTCCTCCTCCTCCTGCCCCACACGCTGCCCCCCTCCCAAGGGCACGGCTGAAGGGGAGCAGCTGGGCTTTGGGATGCAGGTCAGAGGCCACCTGTGCTGAACACACCTGCGTCTTCTCCCTTCTGCCAAGGCCGGGGCCCCTCCTGGCTGGAGTCCTGCTGCAGATCCCCCCCCCAACTCCCCCCCTTGTGGATTTTCTCCCCAGCATCTCTTCCTGAGACCCAGGGTCAGAAGATGGCTCTGAAGAAACACCTGGAGGCCCTTAGCGTCTTCCAGTTGGTCCTCACCTTCCTCTTCTTTGGTAAGTTGGGATCTGGGGTGGGAGGGAGGGGCAGGGGGTGCTCAGGGAAGAGGGGGAGCTTGGCCTCCTCCTCTTCCTGGGGCCATGGCCCTTGGGAGGTCCTCTGGCAGGCCAGGCCCCTGTAATAAAAGGAAAACTGCCCTTATTCCCGTATGGGGGACACAAGAGCCCTTAGAGAGTCCTTTGTAGGTTCTCCATCAATCAGAGAAAAGAACAGAGGCAAACCAGAGAATACTGAGAAGCAAAGCAGCTCGTAAGCCTGATCTTTATTGAACTCTTGCAACAGGGTGCTCCCCTCTCACGCAGGAGTAGGACCCTGAACAAAGGTGTGCCCACCCTTATATAGACATTTTAAATTGCCCGCCCTGGAGTCCAAGACCACCCCCAGAAACATCATGCCTACATCACCAAAAGAGGTGGTCTACAACAGAAATCTGAGTGCGTTGTTTACCTTCTGTCTGGCAGGTTACCTGTTTAATGGTCACTAGACTGGATACCCTGGCCAGTCTTTTGTAATGATAAATACTTCCTGGGCCAGGTCACAGCCTCACACCCTATTCATACACATACCCTTAAGACAGGATTTGTGAAGGAAAAGACAATGGGGAAGCTTTTCCATTTTCCGTTGACCTTGCAGAGAAATTGTTTGGTCAGTTTGGGAGCCAAAATGGTTCCAGGGCTGTTTTCCTGTGCAGCTTCAGACATGTGGTTTATATATTTATGTACGTGTTTACTTGGTACATTTATGAGCATTTTATATATATATATATATGTGATGGGATGATGAGCTGCTTGTGCGTAAACTGCAAGTCCCTCAGAGTTCGATCAAGTTCTCAAACCTCTGCCTGTGACGGAGCCCCTCCAGCATGGCTGCGTCAATCGCTAGCAGAATCCGAAAGTGGTTGCTTTCGGAATCGTTTCCAACATAAAAGCTCCTTAACGGAAACACGTCTTCTGGACTCTCGGCGTGACAGTTTCCGGCGAGGAATGGGTGTCCCTATAGGAGGTCCTGAGACCTCCCCGCTGTTTTCGCTGGAAGCGTCTCTGAGCCATTCCTCCAACTCCTCTTCCCTTGAAGTCCCTGCTCTCCCCCTACTGGTTCCCTCGTCCGCTGCTGCGTCTCTCTCAACCTCAGAGAGCCCTGGCACCTCCTGTCCTTCCGATGGCAGTTCCCTGACATCCACCTCCCCTCCAGGGCCCCCTTCACCCCCTCCCGTCTCCTTCCCTACTGGTTGTGAGGAGGTAAAACCCCTGAAAGAACCTTCCTCATCGTCCGAGGTTTCGAACACCTTCCTCCACTTGTTGCTGTTCCGGGTCTCTCGATACTCCTCGTCATCTGAGTCCATTCCCTCTTCCAACTCCGACTCCGCGAACCCCTCCAGTTCCTCCTCCTCGTCGGTGGTGCCGAAATACTCCCTCCTAAACCTTGCTACCGGCTGTGGTTTCCTCGGGAATCTTTGGTGGAACGTTTCTGTTAAAACCTCGTCATCGACCTCCCCTGCAGTCACCCAGGTGTTTTCTGACTCCGGTTCCCCTTCCCACGCCACCAAATACTCCACCTGATTTCCCTTCCACCTGGAATCGAGGATTTCCGCTACATGGTTGCTTCTTTCCCTTTCTTCCAAGGGTGGTCCCCTGGTATGCTCCCCTTCACGTCCCCCCCTGTACGGTGACAGCAGCGACCTGTGAAACACTGGGTGCAATTTCATGTGGTTGGGTAACCGGAGTTTGAAAGCCACTGGGTTGACCTGCTGAATGACCTCAAAGGGTCCCAATCTCTTGGGTCTTAATTTTTTACAACCCCCTTTGAACGGCAACCCTTGGGTTGACAGCCACACCTGATCCCCCACCCTTATGGTTTCACCTTCCCTTCTGTTCTTGTCTGCCTGCTTCTTATATTGAGCCTTGGCCCTTTCTAAGTTGAGCTGGAGCTGACGATGGATCGCTTCCATCTCCTCTACAAAATGTTCGGCCGCTGGGACGCTCCATCTCTCGCCTCCCTCCCCTGGAAAAGCCCTGGGGTGACACCCGTAATTAGCCAAAAAGGGGCTCATCCCTGTGGACACATTCTCCGCATTGTTGTAGGCAAATTCTGCCAGCGCCAACTTTTCGACCCAATCGTTCTCTCTGTCATTGACATAACACCTCAGATATTGTTGGAGGATGCCATTTGCTCTTTCCGCCTGCCCGTTGGTTTCAGGGTGCCGGGCAGTCGAAAAATTGACTTCCACGTGCAGCAAGCTCATGAGCTTCCTCCAGAACCTGGAAGTAAATTGTTTGCCGCGGTCTGAGATCACCCTCAAGGGGGCGCCGTGCAGCCTAAAGATGTGTTCTACAAACAACTTCGCTGTTTCTTCCGCTGTGACTGCATGTGAGCATGCTACAAAGTGGCACATCTTGGTTAACAGGTCTACTACTACCATGATGGCTGTTTTCCCCTTGGATTTTGGCAGATCCGTCATAAAATCTATTGATACCGCTTCCCAAGGCTGTTCTGGTGTGGGTAATGGTTCTAATAACCCTGCCGGCGCCCTCCTTTCCCCCTTGGCTCTCTGACATTGGTCACACCGTCTTACATACTCCTTTACATCTTCCCTCACCTTGGGCCACCAAAATTCCCTGGTAACCATCCACATGGTCTTGTGTTGTCCAAAATGTCCCGCAGTGGGGCTATCGTGCAACTGCTTGAGTACTCTTCCCCTCAATTCACCTCCTGGTATATACAGTGCCCCCTTGTAATACAATGCCCCATTTCTTTCCTCAAAACCTTCTGGACTCTCACCCTCTCCCCTGAGACCTCTGAGCTTATCCTGGGCATACTCATCATTTTCCGTTTCCTCTACCAGTTCTCGTCGCCCCACCAGCGCCGCCCCACACACCCAGCGGTCCTCAGGGATGACATGTCTTTCTTCGATTGCCCCCTCCCCCTCCAAATACTCTGGTTTGCGTGAGAGAGCGTCCGCCCTGACGTTTTCTGGGCCTGGCACATAACAAATTTCAAAGTGGAATTTGGAGAATTCCTGTGCCCATCTCACTTGTCATTGGTTGAGTACTCGAGCCGTTCTCCAATACTCCAAATTCTTGTGGTCGGTGCACACTTGCACCTTGTGTTGTGCCCCAATTAACAAATGTCTCCACCTCCGGAACGCTTCGTGAATGGCGAGTAGCTCCCTGTCATACACCGTGTAGTTCCGCTTGGACTTATTCAGCTTCCTCGAGAAGAAGGCACACGGTCTCCACTCTGACGTATTCCTTCCCGGTTGAAGAAGCACCGCCCCTACCGCCCGGTCAGACGTGTCTGTCTCCACTCTCATGGGTTTCCGTAAGTCCACATGCAGAAGTTGTTCTTCCGAGGCGAAAGCCCTTTTCAGTTCTTCAAATGCTCGCTCCGCCTCCGCCGTCCAAACAAATTTCTTCTTGCTACTGAGGCAGTCGGTGATGGGCGCCGTCAAGTGTGCAAAGTTCTTGATGAACTTCCGATAAAAGTTCCCAAACCCCAGGAATCTTTGCACATCCTTCTTGGTCTTCGGTGTTTTCCATTCCAGTACCGCTTGGACCTTGCCTGGATCCATGGCCAATCCTTTGTCTGACAAGCGGTACCCCAGGAATTCCACCTCCTTGGTATGAAACTGGCACTTCTCCAGTTTCACCCACAGCTGATTGGCTTGTAGCCGTCCCAACACTTCTCGCACGTCCCTCACATGCTGCTCTTCATCTTCCGAATACACCAACACGTCATCTAAAAAGGCCACACAATTCTTGTAGAGCAAAGGTCCCAAGACGTGGTTCATAAAACTTTGAAAACATGCTGAGCCTGCTTGGAGACCGAAGGGCATGACAAGGTATTCAAATGCTCCCAAAGGGGTGAACATGGTGGTCTTCCATTCATCCCCCTTCCTTATGCGTATCAGATTGTACGCCCCCCGCAGGTCCAGTTTTGTAAAAATCTTCCCCTTCCTCACCCTGGTCAGAATGTCATCGATCCGGGGCATAGGAAAAGCCAGGGGTTCCGACACGGCATTTAGGGCCCTGAAGTCCACTACAAGTCTCGGCTTATCTGTGTTCTTTTTGTCCACAAAAAACACTGGACTGCCCCCCACCGCTCGTGACTCTCTGATGAAACCTCGCTTCAGGTTTTTGTCAATGAACTCCCTCAACTCCTGCATCTCCCTGTCTGACATGGCGTACAGCTTGCCCACTGGGAGCTGAGCCCCAGGGAGTAGGTTGATTTGACAGTCAAAGGGTCTATGCGGCGGCAGTTTGTCCGCTTCCCTTTCGCTGAATACGTTGCTCAGATCTGCGTATTGCGGAGGCACCTTCCCTTTGTTCATTACCTCCATCCCGGCTAGGGTGAGTCTGGCTCCTCCTGGAACCTTCCCCTGCTTGCAGTGTTCTAGGCAATGCGCTGACCCAAAGGAGACCACCCTCTGATGCCAGCCCACTAGAGGATCGTGTAGTGCCAGCCAGCTCATCCCCAAAATGATGGGAGCTCCTCCCAAGGTGGCCACATTAAACGCTATCCTTTCGGTGTGCCTTGCCACCCTCATTATCATAGGGACTGTCTGTTGGTTCACTTCTCCTCCCAACAGCTCTCTGCCGTCAATCGTGGTCACCTGCAGGGGGTTACTTAAGGGGATGGTCTGTATCTGGTGCTCAGCTGCAAACTCCTTACTCATGAAATTACAGGAGCTGCCTGAATCCAAAAGCGCCTTGATCTGTAGTGGGTGTCCGTTTGGCAGCTCTAGCAACACCTCTATCACCAAAGCAGGTCTGGGAGGTTCTGGTGTGGGCACTTTCACTGCTTTTGGGCCTGGCTGCTGTGCCCCGACGGTGGCAGCCAGGCGTTGGCTTTTACTTGCTCCTTGCTTTCCTCCTCTTCCCCCCCAACAGCTCCTGCCATCCCTTGCCATTCCTTTCTCTGTGGACAGACTCTGGCAAAGTGTCCTGGCTGTTGGCAGAGATAACATTTCTTGGCGCTCTTTCCCTCCTTCTTCCGCCCTTCACTGAGGTTTGAAACTGCGCGCGCCCGCGCTGTACCAACTTCCATCGGCTCTGCCGGCGGAAAAGGCGGCTCTGGAATGCGGAGCTCCCTCCAACGTTCTCCTTTCCCTTCCCGCCTTTCCAAAGCCCTCGCTTCCTGGCGCGCTCCTATGGCTAGCGCGGATTTAGTCAGCTGGTCCATAGACTCCGCCCTGGGGGCCCGGGAAAGTTCATCTTTAAGGGACGAAGAGAGCCCCTCTTCGAAAAGCATCTGAATGGGTTCTGCCGATAGGTCCCACCCCAATCTATGAATCAACATAGTAAACTCAGTCCAGTACTCACGGACAGACCGGCTCCCCTGTTTGCAGGCCATTAACTGCCTTCGCACCACCCCCTGCTCAATGTCGCTGGAAAACATCAGGTCCATGGCACGAAAAAACTTCATCGTGTCCTTTAGGATCTCATTATTCCCTGCCATCAGGGGTCTAACCCAGTCCTTCGCCCCTGCTTCGAGATGGCTAATTACAAAAGCCACTCGTGATTCCTCGTCGGGGAAGTCATCAAACTGCAGGTTGAGAGCGTATTGCATCTCTGTTCTAAAGGCATGATAGTTTCTGGGGTCCCCCCCGAATTTCTGCACCAGTCCTGGCATCTTTCTGGTGAGCGGGGTGGCTTTCTCCTTCCCCTTTTCTGCATCCTGAGCCCTCCTCTCCTCCAGCCTCGCCGTTTGCAAAGCAAGCTGTATCTCCAACGCCCTGTACCTTTCCTCCAGGCTTGCACCTCTTCCAGCTGCTCCTGCTCCTCCGGTTCCGGCTGGTTCGCTCATGATGCCTCTCCCTGTCACAAGCTAGCTTTCGGTGACTTTCGGATTGCTGTGATGGGATGATGAGCTGCTTGTGCGTAAACTGCAAGTCCCTCAGAGTTTGATCAAGTTTTCAAACCTCTGCCTGTGACGGAGCCCCTCCAGCATGGCTGCGTCAATCGCTAGCAGAATCCGAAAGTGGTTGCTTTCGGAATCGTTTCCAACATAAAAGCTCCTTAACGGAAACACGTCTTCTGGACTCTCGGCGTGACAGTTTCCGGCGAGGAATGGGTGTCCCTATAGGAGGTCCTGAGACCTCCCCGCTGTTTTCGCTGGAAGCGTCTCTGAGCCATTCCTCCGACTCCTCTTCCCTTGAAGTCCCTGCTCTCCCCCTACTGGTTCCCTCGTCCGCTGCTGCGTCTCTCTCAACCTCAGAGAGCCCTGGCACCTCCTGTCCTTCCGATGGCAGTTCCCTGACAATATATATATATATATGTATATGTATATGTATATATATATATATATATATATGCAGGTTTTGGTGTCCTCGGGTGTCTTCCCGTGTAAAAGTTGGGGTGTCTAGGCGACGTTTCGACGAGGTCTCACTCGTCATCTTCAGGCTGGTGCTTTCGGCTTCTTGTTACTGGAACAAGCTCTGTTCCAGTAACAAGAAGCCGAAAGCACCAGCCTGAAGATGACGAGTGAGACCTCGTCGAAACGTCGCCTAGACACCCCAACTTTTACACGGGAAGACACCCGAGGACACCAAAACCTGCATTCCTGTACCCGTGAAAATCTACGAAAGCATATATATATATATATATATATATAAATACCTTATTTTTTTTATTTCACCCCCCTCCCCCAAAAGCCAAACCCCCTCTTCTTTCCAAATCAGCTTTGGGCCAGGTGAGTCTGGACTAGGGAGTCAGCACCACAGGGGGTTGGGCTAGATGACCCCGGGGTGCCCCTTCCAACCTAAAATGTTCTTCTGGGTTTAGGGGGGCTTCAGATCACATCCTCGGGGGTCTCGTGAAATCGGGGTTGTGGTCCCAGGCAGGGCCTCTGAATCCCAGTGAGGGGGGAGCGGTACTTGTGGGTAGAGTTGGGCGATATATTGATATATCATCCACAACCAGTTTGAAGTCCACATTGTGATTTTGGTTTCATTTTTTTTGTTTTTTAACAAGATAAATTTATTTATTTGGTTTTTCAAATCAGAATTTGGCAATCACAGCATACAACATAAAAACAAGATTCCACAGAATCTCCAGGGCTTCTTCCCTCTCTCTCCCCCCCCCCCAGGTGCCTTCTTCTCCATTCTCCTGGTCTACCTGCTCTTCACCTCCTTCTGGCCTATCAGCATCCTGTATTTCGCCTGGTGGATCTTCGACTGGGATACGCCACAGAGAGGTGAGTTCGATTCCCCCCCAAGCAGGGCCGGATTTGGGTTTGATGAGGCCCTAAGCTACTGAAGGTGATGGGGCCCTTTATATGCCCAGCTATCCACAACAAATTGTCAGTTTTTTGAGTTGAATATATGCTATATGGTAATTGATGGACCTCATAGGTATCTCAAGCCATGCAACCAGTCCATGCAGATCGTAAGGTAAAGGGACCCCCGACCATTAGGTCCAGTCGCAGACGACTCTGGGGTTGCGGTGCTCATCTCGCTTTATTGGCCAAGGGAGCTGGCGTACAGCTTCCGGGTCATGTGGCCAGCAGGACTAAGCTGCGTCTGGCAAACAAGAGCAGCTCACGGAAACGCCGTTTACCTTCTCACTGGAGCGGTACCTATTTATCTACTTGCACTTTGACATGCTTTTGAACTGCTAGGTTGGCAGGAGCAGAGACTGAGCAATGGGAGCTCACCCCGTCGCGGGGATTCGAACCACCGACCTTCTGATCAGCAAGTCCTAGGCTTTGTGGTTTAATCCACAGCGCCACCCGCGTCCCAGATGCAGATCGTAGGTACCCTATATATAGAAATGAACAAATAAAAATACCCAATAAAAGACACAATGGCAGAAGGCTTTTCTCTTTCTCTCTTGTGGGATGTAAAACACAGGAGACATAAATTACAACATTCCTAGAGTGTACATGTTTAAGCATGGGGAGGGATGTTTGTCCAGCCAGCAGGTACACTTCCTGGGACGTACTTCCTTCGTATGTGACCAGAGGTGGGTGTAGCCTCACCTGTGCAGGTAATGATAAAAGCACAGGGCAGACCAGTCATCTCTCTCTTGTCTCTCCTGCTTCTCTTCCATCGCTCTAGTAACATCTGCTAAAGATGCCCTCTTGGCTCCCAGCCAAGACAGGAGAAAGAGACTATCTTCTTATAGGATAGATTCTAAATGTATATTACTTTATTAAGCCTGTCTGCCTTCTGGGATCTGATTGTGAACAGAATGTGAGTAAACTCTTTTTATACTTTTATGAAAGACTGTGTTGTGTCTTGTATTTTAAGAGGGAACAAAGGGGAAATTATCAGAGTGATTATTATAGAGGTTCTAGTGAACCTGAGCACACGTTACCATTGAGAACTTAAAAAGGGAATGTTTTACTCTGCTGATATTTTGGAAACTTGTTAGCACAAGTTGGATAAGGATATAATTAGTCAATATATCCTCTCCTGCATCCCTGAACATTCCCACATCTCTCTCTGTGTATATGGAGGGCAGAAAAATCAGCTGCATTTATTTATGTATAATTATTAAATGTTTCTGTAAAAAACACACAAAATCCTGTACTTGAAATGAATCAAAAGAACCCTCCCCAAAATATAACATAGAATCAGAGTTGGAAGGGACCCCAAGGATCATCTCGCTCCTCATGATTGATTGATTGATTATAATTTTATTTATACCCTGCCCATCTAGCTGGGCTGCCCCAGCCACTCTGGGCAGCTTCCAACAAACATAATAATAATAATAATAATAATAATAATACATCAAGTATTAATACTAACAATCAGATCCTATATAAACAGTCACAATAATGTTAAAATAATTTATACCAAGTAAAGCAATATGCACTAATCCATTAGAATCCAATAATAAACACTAAAATTAAACACCAGCAAGTAATAATTTAATTAATTAATTAATTAATTAAAAGCAGAGGTCGGGTGGTCACCTGCCAGGGATTCCTCAGCTGTGATTCCTGAATTGCAGGGGGTTGGGCTGAATGACTCCTGGGGGTCCCCTTCCAACCCCACAATTCTCTGACTCCGTCCCCTGCCTGAACCCTTGCCTTCACAGGTGGGCGCCGCTGTGACTGGATGAGGCGCTGGAGAGTCTGGGAGCTCCACCGGGATTATTTCCCCATCAAGGTATGAGAAGGGGGCTGGCAGGGTCTCTGGAACCCCTGGAGACCAGATCACAGAGGAGGAGGTAGCAGCCGTCAAAGGCTGCTGGCCATGGAATCTGCGCACTGACATTCAGGTGGGGGTCCAAATGCCAAAGGACTTGCCCCTCTTGCCTTGCAGCTGGTGAAGACGGCCGAGCTGCCCCCGACGCGGAACTACGTCCTGGGCTCCCACCCCCACGGAATCATCTGCGCGGGGGCCTTTTCCGCCTTCTGCACCGAGGCCACCGGCTTCCCCCGCGCCTTCCCAGGCCTCCGCCCCAGCCTGACCACCCTGGCAGGGCTGTTCCGCATTCCCGTCTACCGGGACTACCTGATGAGCTTAGGTGAGGCCAACGGGGCGAGGAATGGAGAAGGAAGGGGGGCAAGGGAAGTCCTTAGGAACATGACACATGGGCTGAGACGTCCTCTTGTGCTTCTAGCCGGTCGGGGTGGGGAAGTGGGGTGGCCCCTCCCCTAAGGACCACCTTCAAGAACCTGCCTGGCCCATCCACTGGGAGGAACCACCCCAGTCTCAGGAATGCCCTCCCAGTGCCCCTGGGAATAGAATTCCCCAGCAAGAATGCCTGTTCTTCCTCCCATTCTTTGCTCCTGTGCAAATGAAAAGGGGTGTTTGGTTGCGCAAATAATACACAGAATTAACCTGCGCCTCCATGGACAGCGGTGAGTCCAGAATGACTCCCAGGTTGCGCACCTGGTCCTTCGGGGGCACAGTTACCCCATTCAGGACCAGGGAGTCCCCCACACCTGCCCGCCCCCTGTTTCCCCAAAACAGTACTTCTGTCTTGTCAGGATTCATCCTCAATCTGTTAGCTGCCATCCACACTTCAACCGCTTCCAGACGCGCCGATCCTTTGCCAGCGACCCTTTTGTGCTTTAATAGACTCGCAGAATTTCAGAGTTAGAGGAGAATCGGGGGGGCCTTCTAGTCCAACCCCCTGAAAAGCAGGGAACCCCTGGAGATGTTTCACACTCACAAGCACTTTTGCTTTCTCCCACTTCCAGGGGTAGTCCCAGTCAACAAAAGGTCCCTGGACTTCCTCCTGAGTGGCCCCCCCGGGCACGCGGTGGTCATTGTGGTGGGGGGCGTGTCCGAGATGCTGGACAGCACCCCCGGAGAGTATCGTGTCTGCCTTCAAGGGAGGAAGGGCTTCGTGCGCTTGGCGCTGCAACATGGGTAGGGGCACCAAGGGGGCAAGGGGATGTCTGGGGGGGGGGTTGGGCGCAGGTCAGCAATATCTCGGGCTGCGTGAGCATGGCAGTGTTTCCTGGTGGATTTTGCCCCAATGAAGCAATTGCGAGAACGGAAGGTCCCTGCCCTTCCTTGCTGTATAATTTATCATTACATTTTTCATACATTTTCACAGTAACCTTCCTAACAAATAATTCCGCTGCTCCATAAGTTGGCTTCCCACCTACACAGTGTTTTTACTCAAAGCTGTGCTGTATCTTCATCTATTACAAAAAAATTAGTACAATTATTTTGTCATTTTCCTTCTGCTGCTTTTATCTCAAATCCTGTCCGTGATTTCATTTGACTGTAATATTTTTTAAGTAATCCACAAATGGGCTCCACCCTTCTGTAAAAAGTTCGTCATTCTGATCTTTTAATTTTGCTGTGAGCTTTGCTATTTCTGCCTAGTCCATGTCTTTCAAAAGCCACTCCTCCTGCGTTGGGACCTTCGCTTTTTCCCAATTAAGTTTTCTCTTAATGTATAACAGGCCGTAGATTCCACATGCTAAGGTCCCTGACTTCCCACAGCCTAGCCTACCTCGCAAGGTTCTTGGTTGGATTAAATGCTCTCCCTGACCCGACATTCCATCTGTGAGTTATGAGCCATAACCTGTTCTGCTGAACGTCTGTTTCGACTGTGAACAGCTGAGTGCTTTGGCATCCAGCACTCTTCTGATGCGCCACGCTGCTCCTCCCGGCTTCAGCAGAGTAGAACAGATAGCGTGTGTGTAGGAAACAGTTGGAGGGACCATTCAGAGTGAAATTCGCCATTTTCCAAGCTTCCGCCCAGAAGCGGTGTGGTAAGCCTGAGTCAAAAAGCATCACTTCCACCGCTTCCTGGAGCGTTCTGTTCCGCCTTTCTGCCACCCCATTTTCCTGTGGTGAGCGCAGAACCGTTAACCTGTGATGTATCCCTTTCTGGCGAAAGTAATTCTGCAATGCAGACCCAGTAAACTCCCCACAGTGGTCTGATTAGAAACTGGAAACCCTCAGTGAGAATTGGAGTTCCACTGCAGTGACCAGCTGTTTCTGGAGTAATCATCTGTCAAGGTTAAAACATATTTAGCGCCGCCCAGACTTGCAACGAGCATAGGGCCACAAATATCTACATGAACCAACTCAAAAGGTTTCTTGGTTACCCTGTCAGACCTAGGATAACTGCACGTTTTTACCTTTGCCTTCTAGCATGCTCTGCAATTCAGGAACTTGGCACATGACTTCATTTTGCACCCCTCAGTGCACCCTGGTATTTTTCTCACATATCCCCAATTGCAGTGAGACATCCTCCTGTGCCACAAATGATGACACATATAGTGAGTGGGAACATTTGCACACTGTGCCTGTGCTGACCCAGTGTTACCCTTACCTGCTTGAGACGTTTCCAGAATAGCCTGTTCTGACATTCAACACTGACCAACTGGTTCCCACCCCTGGAACTAGAGCATACATTATTCTCAAAGCAAACCTTAAACCCATCTCTAACTAGAGAAGACAGACCATAGACAGCATTTCATCCCTAGGACCACGAATGCTTCCAGTTCAGCCTGCAATAAAGGAACAAAAACAGAGCCAACAGTTGTCAGCTGTCTCTTGGAACCATGGGCAAGAGTGACTGTTTCTCCTTCGGAAACAGCTCTGCAGTTCCGCATTTGGCCACTAGATGGCAACAGATGATGACTGGCTCTGTTGTCGATCACCCAGCAATGTATGTTGCTCTGGTCGCTGTCCTTCACCGTTCCCATGGAAACCGCCAAATGATGTGACGTTGCGTCTCTGTCAGTTCCCCTGGGACCTTTCCTTGCGTTCCCACCCAGGCCGTTTCCCTAATTTGGTTTCCCAGGGCAACTGGATGCATTCTGTGCAGCTTCCTTGGGACCGTTTACGCAGGTGGGTTTCCGAGCCACAACAATAATGTCTCGTAGCAGAAGCTTTCACAGTGTCCTCTTTCACTGCCCCCCCCCCCCCGCTCCTGGAAGCAGGACTGCCTGGGCCAGCGTGCCCCCCCTCCGCCGATGTTCTTCCTCATCGCATAGGCGACCCGAGACAAACTGCAATGTTAGGTTGGCAGGGGGCATGCCTTCTAGAGTTAGGCACAAATTGTCATAACTCTTGTCTAGTGAGCTCAGAAGAATGTGAACTTTCAAATCTTCTGGAAAATTCACGTTTAACTGTCTTAGTCGGTTAAACACAGCCACCATTTTTGTCACATGTTCTCTGATGCTGTCTCCCGGACGTAGCCTCAGCTGAAACGAACTTCTGGTGACATTGATTTTGGCTCCTGCTGTGGTTCTGTGATGGACCCTCTCAAGAGCCTGCCAAATCGCCTGGGCGGCTGACTCTTCCAATGCGTCGCTCTGCTCCTACTGGCTTCAGCAGAGTATAACAGATAGCGTGTGTGACTGTAGAAATCTGAGGCATGCGGAGAAACCCTTGTACGCAGCTCCTTCTAATCTAAGAAGTGATTTATTGTACAGCAGCAAAATAAATCAACGACCCGGGAGAGCACGGTGACATGCTGTCTCTCCCTCTCTCAAAACAGAAAGTAAATCAGCTCACATAACAAAGCGTAAAACCCCATACCTGAACACCCCCCTAGGGATAGGACTTAACTTCCCACGCTATTAACCCTATAAGCTCTGGGTATCCTCACACCTTCCTCCTTCTCTTCCTCCTTGCAGGGCTCACCTGGTGCCAGTTTACACCTTCGGGGAGAATGACATTTTCCGACAGATCCGCTTCCCCGAGGGCAGCTTCGCTCGCCGCTTCCAGCTTGGTTTCAAGCAGCTCATCGGCTTCGCCCCTTGTCTCTTCAGCGGGAGGGGCCTCTTCTCCAGCACCTCTTGGGGGATCCAGCCCATGGCTGCCCCCCTCACGGTGGTGGGTAAGGACCAATCAGGCTCCCCATCCCTTCCTTAGCTTTCTCCCTGCACCCCAAAATCCCAACTCACCAACCTGCTTGCAAAGAGCCACAAACTCTTCAGCATCGTACAATGCGGCAGGTTCTGGTGCATCTCCCTTTCGCCCCCTCCTAGAACTGAATCGGAGACCTGTGGAGTTGAATGGGAACCCCAAGGGTCATCGAGCCCAACCCGTCTGCAGGAATCAAATGAACAGGCTCGTTTTATGGGGCTTGCTATGGAGGGAGCGGAGATTGCACACACACACACACACACACACACACACTTCCTTCTCCTCATCCTTGGAGGTTTCTAAGCAAAGGTTGGTTGGCCACTAATCACGAATTCCTGCATTGGAGAGGGTTGGGCTGGATGACCCTTAGGGGCCCCTCCATTCCTGCACTTAAGCCACCCCTGAAACGCAAGGCCAGGGTGCAAAGCTGCTGGGGGCAAGCAGACCCCCCCCCAACCGTCCATGCTTCTTCTCCCTCTTGTAGTGGGGAAGCCTATCCCGGTCCCGCTCCGCCCGCGCCCCACCGAGGACGAGGTGAACAGCTTCCACGCTCTCTACCTCGAGGCCCTGAAGGAGCTCTTTGAGGCCCATAAAGAATCCTGCAGCCTCCCGGCCTCCCAGCAGCTCCTCATCACCTAGATGGACCCGATCCTGACCCGAAGCAGCATCAGAGGACACAAGGTTGTGATGGGGGGAGACACACAGGAGTCTTTGTTCCCCCCATCCTGTCTGTACACACCGTCTCCAATAATCAATAATCAATTTTGCTACCTCTGCTACCTTTATACTTTCGCCTAAGGCTGTTCCGTAGAAAGGAAACCCCGGAGAAGTCAGAGCAATTTGACCTTTTCCTTTCTGCACGGGGTTTAGATATTTGCCGTGGGAAAGGCGCAGGGTAAGAAAGCACGTGGAACCCTGGTTTCCACCTGCCTTTGTGCCACAACTAAAACGAAGCCTTTCCGGGTGTGGAGTTTGCGGGAATATTCCTTGCAGGGTCGCGGGTGGCGTGAGGTCAAGTCTTGCAAGGGAAAAAGTTCTGCGTTGGTGGGGACGTAAATATGGGTGGGCAACGGGGTGAGGGATGTGCCAGAGCCTCGAGCCGAAAGGGCATGGGGGAGCTGGTCTGTGGTTCAGCATCTTGCCCATCCGTGCACATCGTGTGCACTCTGTGCATGCCCCGAAGCAATCACCTTCTGAGCTTGCACCTTAATTATAACAATAAGAATAAATTTTATTTATACCCCACCCTCCCCAGCCAGAGCCGGGCTCAGGGCGGCTAACACCAGTAAAATTACAGTAAAAATATAACAGGGTGGGCGAAACCAATTTAAAACACAGGTTAAGATGCAATTTAAAATGCAGTCTCATTTTAAAAGCACCTCTTAGATCAAAACCATAAGGGGAGGGAAAACATAAGGGTCAGACTGTGCCTTGGCCAAAGGCCTGGTGCAACAGCTCCCTCTTGCAGGCCTTGCGGAAAGATGTCAAGTCCTGCAGGGCCCTAGTCTCTTGTGACAGAGCGTTCCACCAGATCGGGGCCAGTACTGAAAAGGCCCTGGCCCTAGTTGAGACCAATCGGTGAGAAAGAAGCCATAGAGCAGGCCCTTTACAAACAGACAGGCTTATTAAAATGCAGTATGCTGAGCTGAAGGAAATGCTAGTTCCTGTGGGGTCTGGATAAAAGGCGGATCTACACGGATCCTCATGGATCCTCCACTTTTTTATAAATAACTCCAACAAATGCAGTGTCAAATCACACCTGGAAGGCACGCCTACAAACTGGACTATAAAAAATGTGGATCCAACACTTTGCCGCGTTGCAACACCACAAAAACATGGATCTGAGGCATGGATCCTCATGAATTCATATTCTTTTTATATTGAAACAAAATAAAAACACCATGATACTGTAGACCACATGGCAGAAGCAAAAAAATCACGCATCCATTCTTTCGTGGTGCCGCAATGGCGCAAAAACATGGTTAAAAAACATGGATCCTCATGATTTTTGCACTAGATCAGCCCAAACTCACCGTCAAATGACACATCATGGTCAGGGGCAGAGCCTGCACCACAAAAAACTCGGATCCACGCCTGCCTGGCCATACCGTGGCCCAAAAACGTGGTTTTGAAGCACAGATCCTCATGATTTTTGCACTAGATCAGTCCAAAGTCACCGTCAAATCAAACATCATAGCCAGGGGCACATCCTGCACCACAAAAAACTCAGATCCATGGCTTCCTGGCCATACCGTGGCCCAAAAACGTGGTTTCGAAGCACAGATCCTCATGGATCCTCACGCTTTTTGCATTGAGCCACCCCAAACTCACTGTCACATCACACATCATAGCCAGGAGCACAGCCTGCACCACAAAAATCACAGATTCACGGCTATCTGGCCACTCCATGGCCCAAAAACGTGGCTTTGAAGCACAGATCCTTACTCTTTTCACATTGGGGCTCCCCAAAGTCAATTCTTGCTTTAGATTTTTATAATCATATATGGTATTTCTCCAATAGCAAACTACCTAGAATTGGAAATAATATTTAGTACACTAACCTTTGTTTAACTCTTGATAAATGTCAGCTTGCTGAGTTATTTTGTACCATTGTGTTTCAATGTTATATTTGCGCTCAACAAGGGAAACCCACATGACCTGAAGGTGTTGCTGTGCAATGCTAGGTCAATGATTGATAAGACCACTGCCATCCATGACTTGATCGTGGATGGAGGACTTGAGCTGGCATGTGTGACAGAGACTTGGTTGGATAAAGCAGTTGGTCCTGTCCTAGCTGCTGCTTGTCCCCCAGGTTTCTCTTACACACAGCAACACAGGTCATGTGAGCGGGGGGGGAGGGGTGCGGTGATTTTTAGAAAGTCACTAGCTTGCATCAGGCATCCTACTGGAAAGACCCAGTTCTTTGAGCGCATGTTCTGGAAGCTGGGCAATAGGGGCAGTACAGGATTCCTTTTGGTGTACTGACCTCCCCGCTGCACCAAGGATTCCCTGCCTGAGCTGCTTCAGGTCATGGCGGATGTTCTCCTGGAGACACCTAGTTTGGTTGTCCTAGGGGATTTTAACATCCATGCCAACACGACCTTACAAGGGCTGCTTGGGACTTCGTGGAAAGCATGGCCTCCATGGGACTGTCCCTGAATAAGTTTGGCCCAACTCATAGTCATGGACGTGCCTTAGACCTGGTGTTCACCTCTAGTGACGTGGGTGATCTGACACTAAGTAAAAGTGAAACAAAAGAAGTGCCATGGTCAAATCACTTCCTGGTGCAACTGGACTTCTCCGTGACCCTTCTCCTCTGCAGGGAGGTGGGACCAATTTGGATAGTCCACCCCCGCCACTTAATGGATCCAAATGGTTTCCAGAGAGTGGTAGGGGATGCTTTATCCCATGTTGATGGCCTTTCAGCCGATTCCCTGGTGGCCCGCTGGAATGCGGAGTTAACCAGGGCTATCGACTGTCTGGCTCCGAAGTGCCCTCTCCGATTGCATGGAGCCCGGACAGCCCCGTGGTTTTCTTCGGAGCTGAGGGCGATGAAACAATCGCTGAGACGGCTAAAGTGTCGGTGGCAGAAAACTCGCTCCGAATCTGACCGGACACAGGTTAGAGCTCAATGTCGAGCCTACCAAGTGGCAATAGCAACGACGAAGAAGACTTTCTTCACTGCCTCTATTGCATCTGCAGAAAATAGTAGCAGGAGACTCTTTCAGGTGGTCAGCAATTTAACGGAACCACCTGTACTACTGGGACCTTGTAAAGACCCCAAGATCTCACTGCAATGCTTTTGCAAATTTTTTTGTAGATAAAGTTGCTCATATTCGGAAGGAGGTAGGCACCACCGTGGGAGCAGGGCCGGGGCGGGAGAGTGCTAGAGTCCTGTCTGGTCAAGTTGCATGGAATCAATTTCAATCCGTTACCCCCGAGAATGAGGACAGGCTGCTTGGATGCGTGAAACCAACCACGTCTCCTTGATCCTTGCCCATCCTGGCTAATAAAAGCAAGCCGGGAAGGGCTGGGCGATGGGCTCTGCGGAGTGGTGAATGCTTCCCTCTGTGAGGGGGCATTCCCAGACCTGCTGAAAGAGATGGTCATTAAACCGCTTCTTAAAAAAACATCTTTAGACCTGGCCAGTAGGGCCAACTATCGCCCAGTCTCAAATCTTCCATTCTTGGGCAAGGTGATTGAGCGGGTGGTTGCTGAACAACTCCAGGCATGCCTGGAAGAAGCGGACCATTTAGATCCCTTCCAGTCAGGATTCAGGCATCATCACGGGACTGAAACTGCCTTGGTCGCACTGGTTGATGATCTCCGGCGGGCTAGGGACAAAGGTGAGAGTTGTTTCCTGGTTCTGCTGGATCTCTCAGCGGCCTTTGATACAATCGACCATAACATCCTTCTGGACCGTCTAGAGGAGCTGGGAGCTGAGGACACTGTTATACAGTGGTTCTGCTCCTGGTTTTGAAGCATGGATCCCCATGGAACCTCACGCTTTTTGCATTGGGGCAACCCAAACCCACCATCAAATCACACATCATGGCCAGGGGCACAGCCTGCACCACAAAAAACTCAGATCCACAGCTTCCTGGTCATTCCATGGCCCAAAAACGTGGTTTTGAAGCACGGATCCTCATGGATTCTCACACCTTTTGCATTGGGCCACATCTAAATCACCGTCAAATCACACATCATAGCCAGGGGCACAGACTGAACCACAGAAAACTTGGATCCATAGTTATCTGGCAACACCATGGACCAAAAACGTGATTTCGAAGCACGGATCCTCATGGATCCTAACGCTTTTTGCATTGGGCCACCCCAACTCACCGTCAAATCACACATTATTTCCAGGGGCACAGCCTGCACCACAAAAATCACGGATCCACGCCTGCCTGGCCATACCGTGGCCCAAAAACGTGGTTTCGAAGCACAGATCCTCATGGATCCTCATGCTTTTTGCATTGGGCCACACCTAAATCGCCATCAAATCACACATTATTCCCAGGGGCACAGCCTGCACCACAGAAAACTCGGATCCATGGCTTTCTGGCCGTACCGTGGTTTCGAAGCACAGATCCTCATGGATCCTCACGCCATTTGCATTGGGCCACACCTAAATCGCCATCAAATCACACATTATTTCCAGGGGCACAGCCTGCACCATAGAAAACTCGGATCCATGGCTTTCTGGCCGTACCGTGGTATAAAAACGTGGTTTTGAAACACGGATCCTCATGCTTTTCTCATTGGGCCAACCCAAACTCAACATCAGATCACGCGTCATAGCCAGGAGCACAGCTTACACCACGAAAAACTCAGATCCACAGCTTCCTGGACACTCCATGGCCCTTCCTCCTGGGCTGTGTCCAGAAAGTGGTGGTGGGGGATGAGTGCTCAGACCCCTGGACCCTTACTTGTGGGGTGCCTCGGGGTTCCGTCCTCCCCTCCATGCTTTTTAACATCTACATGAAGCAGCTGGGAGAGATCATCAGGGGCTTTGGGCTTGGTGTCCATCAATATGCGGATGATACCCAGCTCTACCTCTCTTTCAACTCAGAACCAGTGAATGCGGTGAAGGTCCTGTGTGAGTGCTTGGAGGCGGTTGGAGGATGGATGGCAGCTAATGGATTGAGGTTGAATCCTGACAATATGGAAGTTTTGTTCTTGGGGGACAGGGGGTGGGCTGGTGTGAAGGACTCCCTGGTCCTGAATGGGTAACTGTGCCCCTGAAGGACCAGGTGCGCAGCCTGGGAGTAATTTTGGACTCACAGCTGTCCATGGAGGCACAGGTCAATTCTGTATCCAGGGCAGCTGTCTACCAGCTCCATCTAGTACACAGGCTGAGACCCTACATGCCCAGAGACTGTTTCACCAGAGTGCTGCATGCTCTAGTTATCTCCCGCTTGGACTACTGCAATGTGCTCTACGTGAGGCTACCTTTGAAGGTGACCCGGAAACTACAACTAATCCAGAATGCGGTAGCTAGTCTGGTGACTAGGAGTGGCCACCCAGACCATATAACACAGGTCCTGAAAGACCTACATTGGCTCCCAGTACGTTTCTAAGCACAATTCAAATTGTTGGTGCTGACCTTGAAAGCCCTAAAGGGCCTCAAAGGCCCAGTATACCTGAAGGAGTGTCTCCACCCCCATCGTTCTGCCCAGACACTGATGTCCAGCACCAAGGGGCTTCTGGTGGTTCCCTCACAGTGAGAAGCAAAGTGACAGGGAACCAGGCAGAGGGACTTCTCGATAGTGGCGCCCACCCTGCGGAATGTCCTCCCATAAGATGTCAAAGAGATAAACAACTACCTGACATTTAGAAGACATCTGAAGACAGCCATGTTTAGGGACGTTTTTAATGTGTGACTTTTTAATGTATTTTTATTTGATTTTTTTTGGAAGCCACCCAGAGTGGCTAGGGAAACCCAGCCAGATGGGCAGGGTACACCTATATTATTATTATTATTATTATTATTATTATTATTATTATTATTATCCTACTTTGTAGGATTTGATAATCTTTATAGGTCTTTTAAATTTCTAATCTATCTATCATCTATCTATCTATCCCCTCCCCCTTTTCTCTTTCTGTACTTCCCTATCCATATAAAATTGAATATATATATATATTTTAAATTTACGGCTCCACAGTGTTCTGGGTCGCCCCATATTCCTTACCCAACCACCTATGCTGCTCATGGCCAGATCACTTTGAGGCACTGCCATGCTGTAAAAAGATTCTCATGAAGCACAGATCCCCATGGATCCTTAGGTTTTTTATGTTTGGTCACCCTGAAATCACTATCAAATCACACCTGATGTATATGATCACAGAATGAACCACAAAAACCACAGAGCACAGCCAGGGAACAAACACTATATTAAATACTCCTCATGGATCGTCATGATTGTTAAATGGGCTCCAACAAATTACATTGTAAGATCACACCAATGTCCATGGAATGACCGAAATAAAAACTCTATCTGAAATGGTTCTGCATTAGCAAGAACATTGTATTAAAATGATATTCATATCCATAGCTTCCACTGTGAAGAACTGCACCTGGAAATTTTTGACGCTGCTAAACTTCAAGAATATCCAAGGCAGAGATTGTAATGCTCTTACCTGTGAATGTAAAGTTTTCTTGCCAACAGAGTTTGTCAGTGCAAACTTTGAAATAGGGGGTCTCCAACGTGGTGCCCATGGGCATCATGGTGCCTGCTGACAGCTTTCCTGGAGTCCACCACGTGTTTTTAGAAAAATAACAGGATTAGTGGTGAATTGTGCCCAGCATGACTTCAGATTGTTCATAGTACATTTGATTGGCTGAAGGGGCATACGAAGGGGCAGCGGGGTGGTAGTGCCCAGGGGTGCCATGCTGGGGGGAGGGTGACAGTACGGTCGCTGTACTGGCTGCCGCTTGTGCGGCGTCCATGTGGGCTGCCGCTCTTGTGGCAACTGTACAGGCAGCCCTTCTCGCAGCGACCGTATGGGCCGTACGGGCAGCTGCTCTTGCGGCGACTGTACAGGCTGCTGCTCGCGTAGCGTCCGTACAAGCAGCCCCTCTCGCGGCGGCTGTACAGGCAACCGCTCTCCTGGCAACCATACGGGCTGCCATGCATGCACAGTCCGTACAGAACATTGTGTGCGTGCCCATCATCCAGGACTTGTTACCATACTATAGCTGCCGCAAAATCTATCGGCATGCCACCAGAACCAGGGAAGCCTTTGTAGAGCCTGGTGGTTAAAGAGTTAACCTCCTTTGTGTTCTGCCCTGGGAGGAGGAGCCTCTGACCGAGGCTACACTGTAGTCACAGGTTTCTTTGTTTCTCTGTGTTGGTTTCACGTCTTCTTCTGCTCCGAGGGCGAAAGGAGACAGACAAGATGGAATTGAGTTCTGATGGAATGGAATGCTTCTGCCTGTAAATAAAAGCTTCTTAGAATAGAAGACGTTGCCTGGACTGATTTATAACTCCCTCTGCTCTCACACGAAAGACGCTGCGTATCTGCTGTTTGTTTTTCTCCCGGGGCCGTGCTTAGCAGAGCGCACGCAAAGGAAGCGTGGCTGGACGGAGAAAGCAATAAATCCATCAACAGCCCTGCCAGTTGGAGCTCACACAGTTGAAGCAAAATAAAAGACAGAAGAGTAGATCGGGAAGAAAGTTCCCCAGACTGCAGGAAAAGATAACAGTAGCTCCAGCATCTGATTCAGTGCAGGCTGCTGAGGGGCTGGACTCCTTAAGATCACCAACTGACTATGAGACACCTGGAAAGCACTCAGCCTCAAATGACCTCCACTCCACTTCACATTCCTGCCCCCGTAGCCATTTAGTGATCGCCATGGGGGGAGGGTTTTGGGGGGTTGGGTTGGGTTTTTGAAAGATGCCTGTGCGTGAATTTGTTTTATGTGTGTAGATCAGTGCACGCTGACCAACGCACAGCCTTCGCAGTGGGGCTCTGTTCTGATGGCATGGAGTAGCCATGACAAATCGGTAGATCCCTATCTGCTGCAGCCTTCACCCGCGTTATAACATATCGCTTCTTATCATCCGCTTGTTCTGCCGTTGAGACTTCTTGGATCATTCTTTGTCTAGCTCCTTCCCTGTTATGTACTAATCTTGGATCCTAGAACAATAGGCAAGTAGGATCCTAGAATGCAATAACTGACTGGCTTGCAGAAAAGACCAATCAGGCTCCAGGAGGGAAGCAGAATCAGCCAATCAGACGGGACTCATTGTGTAAATAATGTATATAAAAGCCTGAGGTTTGGGGTAAAATTCAGTCACTGTTTTACAAGCTGCAATAAAGAGCATGAAATCACTACAGGACTCTGAGCATATTTAATTTTCTTTGACCTTACCGCCTTGGGTGACCCTGCTGGGAGTACGAGATTCCCAACGGCTTCGCTCACAAGGGTCATAGGAATGTGCAAGCCCACTCACCATGACAAGTGAGAGAACTGAGATAGATTGCACTGAGCCCTGGTCTCATTAGACAAAGCGTTCCACCAAAAAAGCTCTGGCTCTGGTTGAGGACAGCTGGTTATGTTTTGGGCCAGGGACCACCAGGAGGTTGTTGTCAGATGAGCGTCACACTCATGGGGAGTGTAATGGAAGATAATTCCCACAGATAAGAAAGGTCACAGACTGTTTAGGGCTTTAAAGATTAGACCAAAACATTGAATCCGATTCGATACTCCACCTGGAGCCAATCCAGCTGATGAACAACCAACTGAATGTGGGCTCTCCACAAAGTCCATGTAAGAACTCATGCATCTGCATTTTAGGCCATTTGGAGTTTCTGGAGCAGTCTCAAGGGTAGCCCTGCATCTCTCTCTCTCTCTCTATCACATTTATACCCTGCCCTCCCCGGCTCAGGTGTACAGCAAGTTAAAGTAGTCTAGTCTGCAGGTGACTACTGCATGGATCACCATGGCTAGGTTGGAAAGGGACAGGTATGGTACTGATCGCCTAACCTGACATAGATTAAAAAATGCCAGTTTGGTTACATTTGTGACCAATGCTTCCATAGAGATAGAAGCATCCAGGATCACACCGGGACTCCTGATGGCGGCTACAGGTGACTATTGCGCCCCATGAAGAGCTGGGAGCTGGCAAACTGAACCGAAATCATTCTGGTCCAGCCATTGGACGCCCATCTTTAATGGATAGAGATTCAGCCGACTCCGTTTCCTCCATCCCAGCACATCCACCTAAAAATTGGCCAATATATCCAGGGTAGCATCTGGCCTGGGCCATGAAGCAGTAGATTCATGATGTCTGGGTCAGATCTGTGGTTATGTACAAGATATTTGAATAAGGGGTGAAATTGGGGTTCCCCAATGCAAAAAGTGTGATGATCCATGAGGATCCGTGCTTCAAAACCACATTTTGGGGCCATGGCGTTGCCAGGAAACCATGGATCCGAGTTTTTTGTGGTGCGGCGTGCCCCTGGCCATGATGTGTGATTTGATGTTGTTTGGGTTGGCTCAATGCGAAAATGAGGATCCGTGGTTCAAAACCACGTTTTTGGGCCATGGAGTGGCCAGGAAGCCATGGATCCGAGTTTTTTGTGGTGGAGGCTGTGCCCCTGGCATGATGTGTGATTTGACGGTGAGTTTGGGTTGGCCAAATACAAAAAGTGTGAGGATCCATGAGGATCCGTGCTTCAAAACCACGTTTTTGGTCCATGGCGTGGCCAGATAACTGTGGATCCAAGTTTTCTGTGGTGCAGGCTGTGTCCTTGGACATGATGTGTGATTTGGGTGTGGCCCAATGCAAAAAGCGTGAGGATCCATGGTTCAAAACCACGTTTTTGAGCCATGGAGTGGTCAGGAAGCCATGCATCCAAGTTCTTTGTGGTGCAGGCTGTGCCCATGGACATGATGTGTGATTTGACGGTGGGTTTGGGGTAGCTCAATGGAAAATGCGTGAGGATCCATGCTTCGAAACCACGTTTTTGGGCCACGGTATGACCAGGGAGCCATGGATCTGAGTTTTTTGCAGTGCAAGCTGTGCCCCTGGCCATGACGTGTGATTTGACAGTCAGTTTGGGGTGGCTCAATGGAAAATGCGTGAGGATCCATGCTTCGAAACCACGTTTTTGGGCCATGGTATGACCAGGGAGCCATGGATCTGAGTTTTTTGCAGTGCAAGCTGTGCCCCTGGCCATGACGTGTGATTTGACGGTAATTTAGGGGTGGCCCAGTGCAAAAATCATGAGGATCCATGAGGATACGTGCTTCAAAACCACGTTTTTGGGCTACGGTGTTGCCAGGAAGCTTTGGATCTGTCATTTTTGTGTTGCATGCTGTGCTCATGGCCATGATGTTTGATCTGATGGTGACTTTGGGCTGATCTAGTGCAAAAATCATGAGGATCCGTGGTTCGGAACCACGTTTTTGGGCCATGGTGTTGCCAGGAAATCGTGGATCCGAGTTTTTTTGTGGTGCAGGCTGTGCCCCTGGCTATGATGTTTGATCTGATGGTGACTTTGGGCTGATCTATTGCAAAAATCATGAGGATCCATGCTTCAGAACCATGTTTTTGGGCCACAGTGTCACCAGAAAGCCGTGGATCCGTGATTTTTGTGGTGTAGGCTGTGCCCCTGGCTATGATGTGTGATTTGACGGTGAGTTTGGGTTGGCCCAATGCAAAAAGCGTGAGGATCCGTGCTTCAAAACCACGTTTTTGGGCCACGGTGTCGCCAGGAAGCCATGGATCCGTGATTTTTGTGGTGGATGCTTTGCCCATGGTCATGATATTTGATCTAATGGTGACTTTGGGCTGATCTAGTGCAAAATTCATGAGGATCTGTGTTTTTTAACCATGTTTTTGTGCCATCGCGGCACCACGAAACAGTGGATGCGTGGTTTTTTTGGTTCTGCCTACAGACTAAGAAGTACTCTACAGTATCATGGTGTTTTTATTTTGTTTCAATATAAAAATCATATGAATTCATGAGGATCCATGCCTCGGATCCATGTTTTTGTGGTGCTGCAGCGCGGCAAAGTGTTGGATCCACGTTTTTTATAGTCCAGTTTGTAGGCGTGCCTTCCAGGTGTGATTTGACACTGCATTTGTTGGAGTTATTTATAAAAAAGTGGAGGATCTGTGTAGATCCACCTTTTACCCAGACCCCACAGGAACTAGCATTTCCTGCAGCTCAGCATACTGCATTTTAATAAGCGTGGCTGTTTGTAAAGGGCCTGCTCTATGGCTTCTTTCTCACCAAACCTCATCCTGTACAGTGGTACCTTGGGTTACATACGCTTCAGGTTACAGACTCCTTTAACCCAGAATAGTGCTTCAGGTTAAGAACTTTGCTTCAGGATGAGAACTGAAATCATGCTCCAGCACCGCGGCAGGAGGCCCCATTAGCTAAAGTGGTGCTTCAGGTTAAGAACAGTTTCAGCTTAAGAATGGACCTCCGGAACGAATTAAGTACTTAACCTGAGGTACAGCTGAGGGCCTTCTGTCAGTTCCCTCACTGCGAGAAGCCAAGTCACAGTGAACCAGGCAGAGGGCCTTCTCGGTGGTGGCGCCCATCCTGTGGAACGCCCTCCCAGCAGGTGTCAAAGAGATAAACAACTACCTGACATTTAGATGACATCTGAAGGCAGCCCTGCTTAGGGAAGCTTTTAATGTTTGATGTATTTTAATATTCTTTTGGAAGCCGCCCAGAGTGGCTGGGGAAGCCCGGCCAGATGGGCGGGGTATAAATTATTATTTATTATTATATTATTATTATTAACCTCCACCCTTTCTTCTCTAGGGAAAAAAAAGGGAGAAGAGCTCCTGCGCCTGTGTGCCTTTGCAAAACATCCCCGCTCCCTGTCGAAGAGAGACATTGCTTACCTGCCCGCCTCAAGCCAAACCGACAGCGCCTCCTCGCGAGGCTACGCCGCCATTGCCGGCCTCTGCCCCCCCCCCCACCCAACACCACGCGGGAAGAGGCCCGTTCTCGCGAGAGGACGAGTTCCCTCAGGCGCCCGCCTCGCTCAGTTACAAGGGCGCGCAGCGGGGCCTTGACTTTTATCCGCCGGGCTTCTGTGTTTCTCCTACCTCGGCGTTACTGCGCTGATCCGCGCGGAGCCTCCGCCGACAGAGGCCTTCGAAGGAAGCGCTTTCTTTCCCCCCTCAGCGGCGCTGCGGCGCCTTTAAAAGCCGGGACATACCATCTCCGCGGAGTGGGAGGGGTGAAGCGCGGATCCCGGGATTCTTCCGAGGGAGAGACGAGCCGGCGGAGGCTGTGGGAATCCGGCTCCCTTCGCTCCCCCTCCAGGCCCGCGCCTCCCCTCGGCCTTCTGCTTCCCGCCTCCCCGGCCAACCGCCACACATATCAGCCCCATCTCCCCCCCCCCCCAGCCTGAGTCACTTGGTTGGCTCCGCCGCTCTTCCCGCGCTTTTCTGCCCTCCGCGTCTCTCTCAACCGCCGCTTCCCTCGCGCGCGGGAGAAAGGGACGCCCTTCCGCTTCCGGCCGCTTCTTATAGCCTCCGCTCTGGGCCGAACCATTGCTTGCTGGAGCGGGGGAAGAGAGAGGGAGAGAAGACCAGGCCGCGCCATTCCTTGATTTCTTCAGGAAACCGTCGTAGCCCAGACAGGCTTCAAAGGCCTGGCATATAGACCGAAGGCGCACTCGGGTCACTCGTCGAAACAGGAGGACATGGAATGTACCAACTGTGCTTCTCCCCCCTCCTCTTGGCGCTGCTCTCATTCAAAGGGTTGCTGGACCCTAGAGCTAGCAGGGCAGAGGAGCGCAGCAAGAGGCACGTGGAGATGCTGCGGGTTAGATCCTGGGGCCTGGGGCTGCTCAGCAGCTTCCTCTCCCCCGCTGCACAATACCTGGAAGAATTAATGATCACATTTTTGTCATTTTCTGTTTATTTGGTGATTTAAGCAGATTCCCTGCGGGAGCCACAGAGGAGGAAAGGCTTCAGTTTCTGCTGATGTGCAGGCTCTGTTTTATTTTAAGATGCTCCGCCTTGAGTTTCTGCAGCGCTGTTGCCTTTCTTTGCCATCGACCGTCCAAAATCAAGAAAACGAAATAGCTTAGGGATAGACAAGACAAATGTTATGTACTGAAGTTCTCACCTGGGCCAGCAGGGGGATACTGTAGATAGTTTTCACTCAGGTCCACGTCAGTTATTTTAGGCGGGAAACCCTGGGTTGTTGTTGCTACATTGTTGACAGCCGGCTCCTATAAAAGCAGGCCGGCTGAGCTGTTTGCTGTTCAGTTCTGTTCCAGCTTACAATATAAAGAGCTGCTTTGGAGAAATCACTGTGTCGTCTGCCATGTCTACCCACTATTCAACAACAAACAAGTTGCTATGTGATATTATATTTCACTCTTTAGGACGCACCGGACCATAGGACGGGGAAAAAGGTTTTTTCTTGTTCTCCCCCTCAAAAACAAGGTGCGTTCAAGAGCAGATTGGGGAACAGCGCAAAGCCTTGCCGCTGCCCCCGAGCTTGTGGGGCTGGCGGTGGGGGGAAGCTCTGTTTCCCCCCACCGCCAACCTCAAAGATTGCTGAAGCCTTTGGAGCGCAGCTGCACTCCAAAGGCTTGAGGCTTCGGGGACATCCTTTCAAGCCTCCAGAGGGCAGCGGGGTGAAGGCACCCCACTGCCCTGCGGAGGCTTTGCGCAGCCATCCCAAAGCTAGAACAGCGAGATGGAGGGCTGCACAGTGCCCCATCTCACTGTTTTGGCTTTGTGCAGCCATCCCGAAGCTAGAACAGCTGCAGGCTGCACCACGCTCCCCGGGCTTCAGGCTGCAGGCATCTATCCGCAAGCCTGCGGAGCCCAACAGGACTTGCCGCCGCGCTCCGCAGGCTTGCGGATAGCTTCCTGAAGTCTGGAGAGTGAGAGGGGTCGGTGCACACCAACCCCTCTTGCTCTCCAGGCTTCAGTGAAAGCCTGCATTCACTCCATAGGACGCACACACATTTCCCCTTCATTTTTGGAGGGGGAAAGTGCGTCCTATAGAGCGAAAAATACGGTACTAGTTACACTGGCTCTCTTGTAATAATAATAATAATTTATTATTTGTACCTTGCCCATCTGGCTGTGTTTCCCAGCCACTCTGGGCGGCTTCCAGGAAAGATTAATAATAATAATAATAATAATAATAATATATTATTTATACCCCGCCCATCTGGCTGGGCTTCCCCAGCCACTCTGGGCAGCTTCCAAAAGAATATTAAAATACATCAAACATTAAAAGCTTCCCTAAACAGGGCTGCCTTCAGATGTCTTCTAAAAGCCTGGTAGTTGTTGTTCTCTTTGACATCTGGTGGGAGGGTGTTCCGCAGGGAAGGTGCCACTACCGAGAAGGCCCTTTGCCTGGTTCCCTGTAACTTGGCTTCTTGCAGTGAGGGAACTGCCAGAAGGCCCTCGGAGCTGGACCTCAGTGTCCGGGTAGAACAATGGGGGTGGAGACGCTCCCTCAGATATACTGGACCAATGCCATTTAGGGCTTTAAAGGTCAGCACCAACAATTTGAATTGTGCTCGGAAATCTTTCAGGACCGGTGTTACGTGGTCTCCCAGTCACCAGTCTAGCTGCCACATTCTGGATTAGTTGTAGTTTCTGGGTCACCTTCAAAGGTAGCCCCACGTAGAGCGCATTGCAGTAATCCAAGCGGGAGATAACCAGAGGATGCACCACTCTGGTGAGACAGTCTTCGGGCAGGGAGGGGCTCATCCTGCGTACCATATGGAGCTGGTAAACAGCTGCCCTGGACACAGATTTGACCTGTGCCTCCATGGACAGCTGTGAGTCCAAAATGACTCCCAGGCTGCGCACCTGGTCCTTCAGGGGCACAGTTGCCCCATTCAGGACCAGGGAATCCTCCACACCTGCCCACCTCCTGTCCCCCCAAAACAGTACTTCTGTCTTGTCAGGATTCAACCTCAATCTGTTAGCCCCCATCCAACCTCCAACCACCTCCAGGCACTCACACAGGACCGTCACTGCCTTCACTTGTTCTGATTTGAAAGGGAGGTAGAGTTGGGTATCATCTGCATATTGATGGACACCCAGCCCAAATCCCCTGATGATCTCTCCCAGCGGCTTCATGTAGGAGAGGACAGAACCTTGAGGCACCCCACAAGTGAGAGCCCAGGGGTCTAAACACTCATCCCCCCCCCCCCACTTTCTGAACATGGCCCAGGAGGAAGGAGCGGAACCACTGTATGACAGTGCCCCCAGCCCCTCTAGACGGTCCAGAAGGATGTTATGGTCGATGGTATCAAACGCCGCTGAGAGATCCAGCAGAACCAGGAAACAGCTGTTTCAATATTACTGACAATTCTAAAGCCATTCAACAGCAAATCTCTCCTCTGCAAAATCTTACTCACCACATTAAACAGGATGTTGGACTCTCGAGCCTCTGCGATTCTTTCACCCAGTGGCTCACCGGTTGGTTGCCAAATCTGGGTTGGCTTCCTAATCTTTTTCAATATGCTATTGTCATAATATGTGTATTAATTTTGCTATGCCGCTTCATCCAATGCATTTCTGGTCTCGTACGTCTCTGGTCTCGGCTTTTCTCTCCCCCTCAACCACCCAATAAAATTATTGCCGCCCACTTTGCGAAGTGGCAGCACCAGCAGTAGATGATTAGGGAGATGTGGACGAAATTACTTTGGGCATGCGCTGGCATACCACGTATCCCGAAATATTTTTGTCTTCTTTACCCTACCAGCAATCGTATAGTTATCTGGAGATGCTTCGTAGTTGTCTTTCTGTACATTCCTTTCCCAACCACCCCGGCACCTGTGAGGAGAATCAGAACTTACAGGGTTAAACAGTTCTGTGTGACGTCTCACATTCTGAGGCGTGGTTTGGTTCACAGACGGGAATCTTTCTTTGTGTGGGAGTTTCCTTTCGTTTTTGGCTGAGAGGCGAGAAGGATGTCTGCTCTCTCGCCTGGACTGATTTATGATGTTTTTCTTCACATTAAAGGCTGTTAGAGATTAGCAAGAAGCCTGCGTTCAGTCTGATTTATTACCCACACACGAGGCAATGCTTTCGTACCGCTGCTAAGAACTCTGCTAAGAGCATCTAAGAGCTCACGTTTTTCTATCGGCACGAGCGTCCAAAGGCACAGGGAAGAGTGCCGGGCGCCATCTTATCGCACAGCACCATCCTGGAATGTTGTGTCCTGACCTTCTTATCTATCTGTATACATCCTCTCCTTATCACCCTGGAATGTTAAGTGCACTCTGTACGTTCTCTGAGTCTCACTACATCAATCACTATAGATTGTTTACTAGGGAAGTCTTCTGCCTGTCTAACTCTGTGTTCCCTTTATCTAATGATGATTAATGTCTTATACGCAACCCTTGTAACCCATGTAACGCACACCACGTGTAACCAATCAGCAGCAAGCACATACAAGGCAATGCTGTAATATTCAATAAAAGGGACTCTCCGAGACATGCTCGAGGAGATGCCTCCCAGATGACACCCACTACTCGTCTGTCGTTTATTTTAACCCAACACCTTGACATCTGGTGGGAGGGCGTTCCATACGGTGGGTGCCACCACCGAGAAGGCCCTCTGCCTGGTTCCCTGTAACTTGGCTTCTCGCAGGGAGGGAACCGCCAGAAGGCCCTCGGCAATGGACCTCAGTGTCAGGGCTGAAGGATGAGGGAGGAAACACTCCTTCAGGTATACTGGGCCTCTGAGGCCGTTTAGGACTTTCAAGGTCAGCACCAACACTTTGAATTGTGCTGGGAAATGTACTGGGAGCCCATGGAGGTCTTTCAGGACCGGTGTTGGATCAGTTGTAGTTTCCAGCTCACCTTCAAAGGTAGCCCCACGTAGAGCGCATTGCAGTAGTTCAAGCGAGAGATAACCAGAGCATGCACCACTCTGGCCAGACAGCCCGCGGGCAGGGAGGGTCTCATCCTGCATCCCAGATGGAGCCGGTCCTTGAGAATAAGCCCGATTACACAGAAATGGGATCAGTTTGGCTTTAGGTCTTTGACTTCGCTCCTTTCAGGGTGTGTGGCAAAGGCCTCTGGGCATGCTGAGAGGTACTCTGCTTTTTAAAACTTTTTAATACTTGCAGAGAGCCCTTTGCTCAAGACCCTTCTCTTTCCCCAGCGAAATGCAGAGCTTGCCAGCAAAACTCCATAAAGGGAGCCCACTGGCTGAATTCCTATATTAAATGCTCTAAGCTACGGTTTGGTATGAGTAATTCACAACAGACCACTTCATTTATTAATGAAATGCTTGTTTTATCTTTAGGAAATACAACCAGACAGCTGTCGCTATTCAATGTATCATTCTTCTTACTAAGGTGCAGGAAGAAAATAGAGAAAGCATGTTGGTGTCAGTGGATGTGAAAAATAAGCCTGTTTGGCTGACTAAAGGGAATATCTTGTATGTGTGCTCTGTTTAACCAAACAGAGCGCACACACAAGATATTCCCTTTACGCCTTCCCCATTTCCTTCCTCCTTGCGGAGGAATATTTGAGGTCAATTTGGGAGAGTCGAAATGGCTTCAGGATTGCTCTCCTGTACTTTTTCGGACACCTGGTTTATATATTTATGTAGGTGTTTGCCTTGTACGTTTATGAGCATTTATATTTGAGACCTTAGAATTCTTACAACTGTTACGGTAAAATCTGGGTGCGAGGCTGCTCTGCCACCCAGCTCGTCGGACTAAGTCCGCGGGTCCCTGCAGAGGAAAATGAGTTCAGCCGGAGACCGGAGCAAACTGCAGGAAATCCCAGTTTATTGCGCAACAAGGTTCAAGACGAGATTGAACCCCGGGAAAGGGGTGACATGAACTTTTAAAAGTTCCCTCCATGTCCCATGATACAGTGCAAAATACATCATACTGACATCATGAATACATTAAAGAGAGGTTGGGTTACATAGTTCACGTCATGAATACATTTGGAGGAGGTAGGATTACACAGGATTAACATATGGAGGAGGGAGGGGGAGATATGCAGAGTCCGGGATATGCATAGATAAGCGCATCCTGAGTACCGGTGATGAGAGAACAATAGCCCATGTATACATAGTCTGCCACCTGGCATTGCCCGGAGGAAGGGCTGGACAGAGTGATTTGGCCGGATTAGGCTCTTCCTGAGTACGTGACCCTCCGCCTGGGGAATTATGGAGGCGGGGAAGGTGTCATGGAGTCCTGGAGAGACTGAGTTGATTGAGACCAAGAACAAGAGAATCGGAGCTACGGTTGATTTTATATGATTTTCTGAACATTTTAGTCCTTTTTTAGTCCATTTTATATTGATTATTGAAATCGGAAACAAAATGGATACATTGTAACTGGATTTGACACTTTTATGAGTTTCGGTTCCATTGTTCTCCCAGCAGGGAGCCGTCAGCAGCCTGTCAGGAGGTTAAATGAGGCGTGCAGGGCTAGCTGAGCTAGCTCTGCACGGGCAAATGCATGGTTCTGATTGGCTAAAGCGTGGCCATAGACCGCAATGGAGAGTCTAGCTTTTTACGGTCTACTCAGTATCCAGATAGGGCGAGGGGAGACATAGGAATATTGGGCTTATTCCGCCCGTAATAGGAAAATAAAAAAGGACGCTTTATTTATGGGTTTAGGGGTAAAGTGTGGTGCTTAAGCAACGGTGTGGGGCGAAGAGGGTCCTCAGGGGTTTCGGCTCTCTTGAGGTCATTGCCTCGGACCCTTCGCTGTCCGGCGGGAGGATGGGGAAGACGTGCCCCCCCCTTCCGTATCACAACAATACCCTCGCCTTGAAACCCTAAAAGGGGCATGAGGCTGTCCCCCCCCCCGCTCAGCCTCTCCTACAACCTCCCCCCCTCCATGGCAGCCATTTTGTGACCGGCACCCCATGGCACACCCCCACCCCCTGGGGGACCTGCCTGGACCCCACCTCACCAGCCGGGAGCATATGGGGCAATGGCCCTGAGAGGGGAGGAAGAGACTTGCTAGGATAGACCGGGCCCAACAAAAGCAGCTTCCCATGAGGTCAACATTGTAACAGGGAACACTGGCGCCTCATGAATCCTGAGGTGCGGGCCGAAGATAACCCCCCGGGCATGGCTAGAAATATACCCCCCCATGATCGCGAAGCCCAAACCATTTGCTAATCCCGTGGCTGCTAGACAGTATCCCATCCCACGCCTAGCGGCAGAAGGGGTCTGGTTCCAGATTCTTCTTTGCTTTCCCCTTAGTTAACAAACAAACACAGGCAGTGCCCCCCCCCCCCCACTGTCCCAGAAACTGGATAATCCTTTGCTGAATGGTTGGCAATACTTTGTCTCAAGTAATCATTTTGTGTGGCAAGACTACGGCCCTGATGCAACAATGGTTCTTCAGCATACGGAATAAGGTTTCTCCAAATGATTCAATCTTATCTGTTTTTGCTAAAGGCTGTTGCAGCAACAGCACAGCACGGCTTGTATCTAAAGGCAATACAGACTGTTTCTCAATTCATTCATTCTGGGAACTGTGTCAAAGGTTTTTTTTCAGGTGCTGTTAGGGACGCGGCATGCTCACATCATGCTCCCACATGAGATTTTGAAACCTTTCCAGTCACAAAGGAACACCCAGTTGCTCCTGCAAGAACGAGACTTACGCCGCTCTCTCAGGGGAGGGTATTTGTGTGGGACATTCAATCAGGGAATTGCGCCACAGCCCGATTCATTATCTTGCCACGTGGTAGAGCTCCACCCGGAGCCTCCAGAAATCACCTAAAGCCTCCCCCTGGCCCAAAGAACCTACTTGTGCTTAGTCATTTAGTCGTGTCTGCCTCTTCGTGACCCCCTGGACCAGAGCACGCCAGGCACTCCTGTTTTCCACTGCCTCCCGCAGTTTGGTCAAACTCATGCTGGTAGCTTCGAGAACACTGTCCCACCATCTCGTCCTCTGTCGTCCCCTTCTCCTTGTGCCCTCCATCTTTCCCAACATCAGGGTCTTTTCCAGGGAATCTTCTCTTCTCAGGAGGTGGCCAAAGTCTTGGAGCCTCAGCTTCAGGATCTGTCCTTCCAGTGAGCACTCAGGGCTGATTTCCTTCAGAATGGAGAGGTTGGATCTTCTTGCAGTCCATGGGACTCTCCAGAGTCTCCTCCAGCACCATAATTCAAAAGCATTCATTCTTTGGCGATCAGCCTTCTTTATGGTCCAGCTCTCACTTCCATAAATCACTACTGGGAAAACCATGGCTTTAACTATACGGACCTTTGTTGGCAAGGTGATGTCTCTGCTTTTTAAGATGCTGTCTAGGTTTGCCATCACCTTTCTCCCAAGGAGCAGGCGTCTTTTAATTTCGTGGCTGCTGTCACCATCTGCAGTGATCATGGAGCCCAAGAAAGTAAAATCTCTCACTGCCTCCATTTCTTCCCCTTCTATTTGCCAGGAGGTGATGGGACCAAGTGGCCATGATCTTCGTTTTTTTGATGTTGAGCTTCAGACCATATTTTGCACTCTCCTTTTTCACCCTCATTAAAAGGTTCTTTAATTCCTCCTCACTTTCTGCCATCAAGGTTGTGTCATCTGCATATCTGAGGTTGTTGATATTTCTTCCAGCAATCTTAATTCCGACTTGGGATTCATCCAGCCCAGCCTTTCGCATGATGAATTCTGCATATAAGTTAAATAAGCAGGGAGACAATATACAGCCTTGTCGTACTCCTTTCCCAATTTTGAACCAATCAGTTGTTCCATATCCAGTTCTCACTGTAGCTTCTTGTCCCAAATAGAGATTTCTCAGGAGACAGATGAGGTGATCAGGCACTCCCATTTCTTTAAGAACTTGCCATAGTTTGCTGTGGTCGACACAGTCAAAGGCTTATGCATAGTCAATGAAGCAGAAGTAGATGTCTTTCTGGTACTCTCTAGCTTTCTCCATAATCCAGCACGTTTGCAATTTGGTCTCTGATTCCTCTGCCCCTTCGAAATCCAGCTTGCACTTCTGGGAGTTCTCAGTCCACTTACTGCTTAAGCACCTACTAGGTAAGAACCTACTAGGTAATAGATAAATAGATCCCTGAGCCCAAGTGGTGCAGACAGGGCTGTGGGTGACTATGGCTTTGGCCATGGTGGTATTTTTACTGCCTCTGGCCGTCAGCGTGACCACACCCCTTCAGGTGACCAAGCAGCTAATGCGGGAGTGGGGTGCCCACAACACGAATAAGAAATGGCTGAAATAGGGGCTTATTCTGCAAACCAAACCAATTTCACGGTCTGCACTCTGGGACCCACAGATGCTTTGGGAGGAATGCTCCTCCTCCCCGTGCCTCGGAATGAGTCCTCAGTTACGGCCCCAATTTTTGGCTTCCGCCCTCTGGGAAACAATTCTTTTTTATGAAACCATTCTATCCCTTTCCAGGTTCACCGAATTCCTGGATGGCTCTGTGTGAACCAGTCTGAGGGTGCCAGGAACAATCTGACATATGTGGGGACCCCCGTTGTAATCGCACCTTCCCAGCCCAGACAACCGTGACTGAGTCTGCACTAGGAACTCTTTCTGGCTGTAATCTATGTGCCTGACGCACTTGGCAAGGGCTTCCGAAGGGGGAGGCAGTGTCTCTGATCAAGGACACAATGTGTATTGGGTGTGTGGAAAGCTGACTTATCATATCCTGCCAAAGGGATGGCATGGAGTGTGCTTCCCAGCCTATTTAATTCCTCCCATGTGGATTTATGAGCCGATTGCCGCTGCACCCCGTCGGAGGAGACGCTCGGTTGACCTAGTAGCAGTTGCAGGAGGCAGCTCCCAAAATTGGGGCAAGGATCAGTGGCCTCCAGAAAGGATAGTGGCCCATTACGATCCGGCCTCATGGAATCGGGGAGAAAAAAATCACAGGGGCAAGGGGCCAATTTATAATTTAAACCGCATAATAAGACTCCAAGCGGTAGTAGAGATTGTTGCCAATGCAACAGCCACAGCCCTCCGGTTAATCGCCACCCAAGTATTATTATTTTTTAAAAATAATATTTATTAAAAGTTTAAAGATTACAGAAAGAAGTGAGAAAAAGAAAAAATAAACAATACAAATCAATACATAAAAAGAAAACAAAGGACACAATACATCAAAACAAAAACAAAAGCAAAAACAATTAAAACACATCCAATATTTATCATTATCTTTCATTAACTTGTTTCCTTGACCCCCTCACACCTCGCTTTTTTGTGTTCTAGTTATTATTTCAGCAAATCCTTTCCACCTTTCACTGTTTTCTGTCATTTAATTATCTTAATTTATTTTAACCTTATCTTACCAGTAAAACCCTAAAACTTATTTGTACTTAACTCCTTATAATGTTTCTATTAAAGCCCTGTAATTTCATTCCAACATTTTCCTAACATTCATTAATTTTACAATATTTCTCTAAATAATTTTTTATATACCCCCCCAAAAAAAATCTTCTTCCACCGTCTCTTCTCCCTGGTCTCGGATTCTGTCAGTCCTTTCTATGAGTTCCATATGGTCCATCAACCTGGTGATCTTCTGTCCGAGGCTCTTAACTCTTTTCCATGTCCCTTCTGCAGATCTTCTTCATATTTATGCATACACTTTACTTTATCTTCTGCTGAACTTGTTCTTAATTTCCTTCCATTAGCGCTGAGGAGTAGATCTCGGGGAGACTCCAACCTAACAATGCCTTTATTCCTTCTTGACAGGTCAGCCCATTCTCCATAGTCAAAACTAAAGTCCAAAAGATATTTCAGAGCATGTTTCAAAATCCCTTCGAGGCTAAAGGCCTCCACAACTCCAATCTCCCCCTGACCCAAATCCAAATCCCAAAGGCCAGAACATCCCTGCATAAGGGGATCTATCCAACTTTCCTTCTCCGATCCAAGCGGGACTCCATCCCTCCAAATCTGACTTTCTCTAAATTCAATCATAAAAGGCATCAGCTTATATTAATCAAATTGCCTCTGTGAAGACGAGGTTCTCTCCACTTGTGTTACTTGAGGTTCAACAACAGCTTTTTCCCTCGTCTTCTCCGCAACTTGCCATGTCAAAGTAGATTCCTGAATCAATTCCTTAATAGTTTCTGTATAAATATTCACTTTTTGTCCCAAATCAGTCGTTTTTTGTCCCAAATTAACAATTTTAATAATCATCACATCCGTCTTCTCATGAAGCTGTTCCAATAAAGCACTTATCTTGCAAAATGCATTCACTAAGGCTTCTTCTGTTGACATTCTTGTCCAAGGTCAATCTCTGATTCTCACGGTCTTTAATCTCTGCAGCTGGAAAATCCCCCAGCTCCACTCCTGCAACAGTTTCAAAAGCTCCCTCTAGAGGAAACAATTTCTATTTGTATCCGTCCTTTTAAACGCAGATCCAGCAACAAAGTTAGTTTTCAATTTTCAGCTCCTTTTGCTCCTTTTTAAGTGCAGAGGAAAACAATGGAAACACTATATTTCTCTTATTTAACTATCTGTCAACATACGTTTTATTCACAGTCAATGAACTTTCCCAAAACGTCAATCTTACTGGCAGCCTGTTCCCAGGTTCAAAACGGTGGTAATTTAGTTCTCTTCACTCTCTCTCCTGCAGGCTTAAACAATCCAAAATTTCCCCCCTCTTCTCCTGCTTCGAAGGGGGGGGGGTTAATAATTTTAACTGATGAAAATTTAATCCTTTACAAAAGGCTTTTCCAAGACTTTAGTTTGCAGCGTCTTTGCTTTAATATATTTACAAAAGAGGAAGGCGGACTTCCTGTTTGATACCTTCCCGTTTCAGTGCGAAATTAAGATGTTTAAAGATCCAATTTTCCATTGTACTCACGAGTAGTTGTTTAAAGTCAAATTGTCCACAGGAAAAAGTCAGCGCTCACCGGCAACAGCATTGCGGCTTCACTCCGTGAAAGAAGCAGTCGATTCGAAGCACCGCGCCGCTCACCCCACGTCGCTCCGGATCCCGAAACTGGGTTTCCCCGTGAGTAGGGGAGGCGCAAAAGGTGCCAGCCGAATCCCATGTCCACAGGCTTCTCTCGCCTGTGGTTTTTAATGGGTCTTCGCCTTCGCCGTGGCGACCAGACCCTGATTTCCAGAGCGGATTCCTCCCGATCAGAGAAAATCCGCCATTGCCGGAGGCGCTAACCCGGAAGTCTCAATCGCCACCCAATTAGATGAGACGCGCACAGCAGTCCTTCAGCTCCGCTTAGGGCTGGACTTTCTCCTGGCGCGACAGGGCGGATTTTGTGTTGCATTAAATTTGGCAGGGGCCTGTTGCTATAACATCTATGACCATGCTGAAGCTATTCAAAATTTGGCAGCACAAATTGAAAAAGTGGCCCATGTCCCTGTCCCTACTTGGAACGGATGGGACATGTCCTGGTGGACTGATTGGCTTCCAAACCTGGGGTGGTTTAGAGGACTTTTAATGTTACTAGGCCCACTGATAATTTTGCTTCTTTTCTGCTCCTGTGTACCTTGCTTATTGCAATGCTTGCAAAATATGATGCATAAAATGGTGTCACGAATGGTTCGGCCCCAGATTATAGCACCAGCCCAAGAATATCAGCCAGTGCCTCCTTGGGACGAGTCGGAAGGCTGCCCAAAATAAGGGGGGGGGGAATGAAGGGACAGGATGCCCAAATCATGACTGTGTGGTCACCCCAATTAGTGTGTGGTCACCCCAACTAGGCCTCAAGACTTCCCAAATTCTTTCTTTGAGGATGCAAACCTAAAATGCATTAGCTCTGCTGTGTAACACAAAGCATAACACAAAGTAGCTGAAATGAATTAAGCTTTCTCCTCTGCTCAGGAAAAGATGACCTAGCCGCCAGCAGCGCATCCAGCTTAGCAGCCGGCTGGCAACTTTCTTGGCTCGCTGACTCACAGACCTCGGGAATGGCGCCGGGAGTATAGAAACAATTCTATTGATCACGAATGGAGATTGTTTCTGCCAACATACGTATGCAAGCTCACGAGGCTGGATCCCTGGGAAAGGGGGAGAGAGGGGACCTGGGAAAAGGGATATAAACTGTATGTAAAATGCTCTCAGGTGTGCTTGACTGTGAATCAATCACACAGGTGCCTTTCTGCAACTCCAGATAGCAGAAATAAAGCTCTTTCTCTGAATCAACAGTCGGTGTCTGTTTGGCTCCTCCCTCCCTCCCCCCCCGGGAGCAATGCACACCCCCCCCATGGGAAAGGCCTGAAAGGCTACAACCCAATGCAAAAATCCTGAGGATCCATGTGGATCTGTGCTTTGCAACCATGTTTTTGCCGCATTGCGGCCCCACAAAACAGTGGGTGCGTGATTTTTTGGGTGCAGGCTGTAGTCACGGACATGCTATGTGATCTAATGGTGAATTTGGGGTGACCCAATGCTAAAATCCTGAGGATCCATGGGCTTTTACCGCCCCCTCCCAGGCAGCCTCCGCTAGCGCCCCTTATCTTGTTCCCGATCGCTTGCCGATCAGAGGATTTGTTTCAACACCCACTTCCCTCTTTCAAAAAAAAAAAGCATGATCTGCTTTTTGCCCCTGGGCAATTCGGCTCCAGGGACCACACATTCGCTCCATAAGACGCACAGACATTTCCCCTTACTTTTTAGGAAGAAAAAAGTGCGTCTTATGGAGTGAAAAATACGGTAAGTGGAAATCAGTCTTCCCCCTCTCCTCCTCCCCCCTCTTCCTTAAAAACCCTGCTCTTCCTGGCTGGGGTCTCTTCCCCCTCTCTCCCCACCCCCAGCCAACCCACCTCCCCATTCCTGGGTTATGGGTTCGAGCCCACGCTGGGCCAAATATTCCTGCATTGCACGGGGGGGAGGGGGGGTAGACTAATGACCCTCCTCTTCCAGCTCTGCTATTCTATCATTTTATATATGGGCAACTTAAAAACACTGAGGATTGTAGAGCTGGAAGGGAACCCGGGGGGTCATCTAGTCCAACCCCCCCCCCCGCAATGCAGGATTCGTCGGAAGAATCAGGAGCAGGGAAGAATCAAATTTCAATAAAGAATGGGGAGAAATGCATTTGAAAAAAATTATTGTAAACAACTACAATCCTTTGTAGGTTTGACAGAAAATGTGTAGTAAAAATTCGAATCATGGATTGGAGTAAAGACTTATAATAACTGGAGTCAGTGGGGAGATGCAGAACAAAAATTATAACCTAAGGATCCACAAGGGGGGGGGGGAGTCAAAGGAAATATGATGTTTGCATTTTGATTCTTTGTAAAATTGAAAATGAAAAAGGGGAACCTTTGGCCCAGCATGGGCTCCAACCCGCGACCTTGAAATTAAGAGTTTCCTGCCATACCCTCCATGCGTCTGATGTTTATTTGTGGATTTTAATTGTGGGTGTTCATGTTGTCATTGGATTGTTTCATGTTGGATTGTTTCATGTTCATGTTGTCATTGTGATTTTGATGTGAGATATGAATGGAGTAGTTTCAACGAATATGGATAAGGCACAAAGACAAGTAGTCACCAATGATGGGAGACTACCGAAAACCTTCTTTGAACTGACTGACAATTTAGACCTGATTGATATCTGGAGAACGAAGCATCCCTTAGAAAGAGAGGGAACCTTCTTTTCTGAAGCCAAAAAGACTTGGACTAGAATTGACCAAATATGGATCACTAGAGGACTAGCACCGAAGATTAAAAAAGTGGAAATCTGCCCAAAGACTTGCTCCGACCATAACGCCGTAAGGATGGTAATGAACCTACAACCAACTGGTTCCTTTAGATGGAGGATGAATGACTCTCTCTTTAGAGATGAGGAATTTGTCAAGAAAGCCCAGAAGACCTTGAAAGATTACTTTGAGATAAATTTGAACACCACGGTGGAGAAAAGAATCATCTGGGACGCAAGCTGTCATGAGAGGATTTTTGATACAACAGAATGCACTCAAGAAAAGATTACAACAGGAAAAAAGAGAAAAGATTCTGGAAAAGATCAAGGAAGGTGAAAAGAGATTGAGATCAAAACCAAAGTCACAAGAAATATTAAGAGAGATAAAGCTGTATCAAGTACAGTATATGCAAATGATAAACCAAGAGATTGAATGGAAAATCAGGCAAATGAGACAAAGAACATTTGAATCGGCAAATAAATGTGGAAAATTATTGGCATGGCAAATAAAGAAGAGGCAGAAAATGAATACTATTACAAATTTGGAAGTGGAAGGAAAAACCTTACAGCATCCTACCGAGATCAGGAGTGCTTTTCAAAAATATTTTAAACAGCTTTATTCTCAACAACCACAGAAAGATTCAGAGATAGAAGAATTCTTGAAAGTGAATGGGCTACCAAAAATATCTCAAGAAAATAAACTTAAACTGAGTTGCAGGATAACGGAACAAGAGGTTGAGAGTGC